>NW_027261846.1:0-55647 GCF_043381705.1 Parasteatoda tepidariorum | reverse complement strand
ATATAACATGTTGCATTCAAATTTATAACGAAAAATTAAATCTTTAACAACTAGTATGAACAAGAATTAGAATTGTGATAGATTAAATATCAAAAACACTTTATGCACTCAAAAAATTTTAAAAACTAAATAAAATAAAGATCTAACTATACTTTAACTCACATTTAATTTAAAATATTAGTTTTAAAACACAAATTTAAATCCTGAAATTTTAAGATTATTTAAATAAGTTTTAAAATGCATGAGTATATAGAAAATTAATTACTAAAAATTAATTAATTACTAAACTCAAAGAATAATCAGGGGTCTATCCAGGGCAAATTTACCACTGTTTACCGGTACCTTCACAAAATCAACTTTCGAAAAAAACGGTATATTCACAAAATACTTTAAAATAAGTAAGTTCTAAGATTATCCAGATATGTTTTTGTATCCCTATAAAAAAACTATAAATCCCAGAGTTTTTTAAAATGAAACAATGAGATTCTCTCGCTATGAACTTTAAGGGAAGTCAAAATTCAAACATCATTCTAAACATTTGAATATTATCTTCAACATCATTGTAAATTTATTCTAACAGATCTTTATTTTTTATGAAAAATTGTTTTCCCTGTGAAACTTTTTCTGTATGACCTAGTTGAAAATGTTCTCATAATGAAAATAACTTAGTTCTAGTACTGTTAATTGCAAGTTGAAATTTAACTATGAACAATGGATTTTTAAATTTGGATACAATTTTAAGCCCGAAATTTTACAATAGCCAAATTACTTTTTAATATATGGACAAAAATATATAGAAATTTACTAGTCATAAATTATTTTTATTTGTAGTGAGAATTTTAGAAAATAATTTCGTATTTTACCATATTTTTGTGTTGATTTTTAATGTAACTTTTAATTTTCACAAATTATGTCTAAAATTTCATAAAATAGGTACCTCTCATAAAACCTAGACAGCCCCCTAATAACTTTATCCTTAAATCTCATAACAGTTTTGAGTCATTTGTAAAAGCAGCTATTTCTTTTAAAATTATCTTAAAAAAGAAAATTCCAGAAATTACAGCTTGATTAACTGCCAATGTCTTAGCAGTCTAGCACTGTTCCCGCAAAACTACCTTGCAATGTCTAGTTTTTAGACTAGCTAAAAGAGGAAGGAAAAAACCAACTATTTTTAAACACTTCGATCAGCATTTAATAGTAATTTAAATAATGCATAGTTAATTTTGAGTTACAGTTTATTGCTACTAAATAATTATGTAATGCTTAACTTTTACAAAGTCTAACTAGGAGGCTGATATAGCCTGGTTGATAAGGCACGGGCAAGAGTTCGTGGGTTCGATCTCAGCTGGCCAAAGACTCCCAGTGCAGTAAATGGTGACTGATGAACGTTAATTCTTTCGAGTCACAAAGTCCTCCATGTTTTCATAACAAATCATAACTCTGGGAGGACTGATCCAGGAGTTTCATTCTCTTCCGCATTGTTTCAAAATAACAAGGATATGGAGTTGAACATTAGCAGTAGTCGTAAACCCAAAATTGGATCGCCTGTTCAACGACGAATATATATATGAAAAAGTCTAACTATGAACAATAGAATTTTGAGATAGTTTTGATGTTTTTAAATCTAACCAACCACAGTTTTTATGGGTTTCAAGTTTTACCAACCAAAAAATTCCAAACTCTGAAGAGAATAATGCACAATTCATATTTATTATTATTATTTTTAAGAAGCAAATATTTTGTACCTGTGCTGTTTTATTAAAACACTAGCTCTTCCCATTTCAACGTTCAGTTCATAGATATAAAGAAAACCTGCTAAAGATGCAACCATCAAATACGGAACATTTTGTATTCTGAAATAATTCAATAAAATTAAACAATGCAAGATGTAATACAAAACTACAAAAAAAACAAGAGCTTTATTTTTAAAAACACTATTTACAAAAAGGAGTTTCATGTAAGAAGGAAAATTGAAAGTGCAAAAAATATACATATTTTATGGAGTGATATAAATTTGAATTAAATATTTTAATTAAATAAAATATCTATAAAAAAAACTAAATTAAAAGGAAATTTTTTATAGCATTCAGAAGCTCCTGCATGCTGCACATTAACAGTTGGCGGGTTGCGTGTGATCCGCAGGACACAGGTTGTGCATCCTTATTTTAATCAAACTTTTTCACCTAAATAAAAAATAAATAAAAACTTTTTCACCTAACAATAAATTAAAAAAAAATTTTTCTAGGCCCATTGTACATTATTAAAAAACTTTTTTCAATAACACTAATTTTTTTTTTAAATAGTTACAGCTATAAAATTGTCAATGAAAACTTTTTACAGCCTTGAAATTTTTATATGAATTCAAAACAAATATTTTCCATTTTTGTACACAAATGATGAGCTGATATATATATGATATCTGATGAAAAATACACATATTTCCTTCAACAGATGAGAATGTCTGTTCTGTATCACAAAAAGATATTTCATATCTAAAAGAAACATCTACAGTACACAAGTGGTTTCCTTTACTTACACCCAAATTAGGATGTTTTTCCTGTTCAGTGTATTTTTCACTCAATTTCAGGTCAGGTATAGCCCGGTTTAAGATTACAAACAGGACTGGACTTGATATCTGTAGAAATAATTCAGAACAATTAATTTAAAATCTTATTCAGGGTGGGTAGCCAAATCTTTCAACAAAAAATAAGCATTTTTTAAGCAATTAAAAATATTTTTAAGCACTATATACATTCACAAAATGCAAAATAATTTTCAAAGACTTTACATGATCATGATAAAATAACTAGTCTTTGACAAAGAACTCTCTTCTTGATTATATCAGCCATTATAAAATACTGGAGAGATTTTTCAGTTCGATATCAGAGGGTGGAAAATGAAGCTTGAAATTGAGAATATCTTGCAAAAAGCAGCACAGTTGCTCATGAGCATGGTTTGTAATTTTTTTGATTTTTTTTAAAAGAACAAAAAAAAAACGGATTTTTTTGTATTTAAATCAGATTTTTTTGATTTTTATTCAAATATACTGTAAGAACTTTGATTTATGATTAAAAAAAGTTTAAATTTTTTTAATCAAATTTAAATTAATATTAAACTATATTATAACAATATTTTAGAAGATTTAACTACCTAAAACAATTTTTCATTATAATACATAGCATAGCAACCATTTCGAAACAAATGCAAGATTGAAATTTAAAGACTAGATGAAATAGAGAATTTAAAGAATACTTAAACTATTAAACCAAAGTTTCAATTAGCAAACCATAATTTTAATTTAAAATTGTGATTTTCTTTCTCTTGATTTTTAAAATGACAAAATAAATGTAACAGACTGTGTTTATAAATGTAGTCATTCATCAAAAAATAAACAAATATTTAATCTATATATTTTTATAGTAAAATATTCCTTTTTAATTCCAAATCAAAATAGATAAGTTAAGCTAAAAAAAGTTGTTAAAAAATCTATGCACTTATTGGAATTTTTTTTTCTCACAAAATTTCTTTCTGATAATGTCAAAGATGTACACTGTAAACATGCACACTGTTACCAGTTAATAACCCAACTGCTTTAAATAGACTTTGAAAGAGTTTGAAGGGGAAGAATGACACTATATCCGGAAAAAAAATATCTAAATTAATCAGCATTTTTTTTTCTATTTTTGGCATATAAGGCCAATTTCTTCTTAATATAACCTCAAGCTTTAGAAAAATACATTTTCCACCGATAAAATGTAATATAAATTTTAACTCCATGCCTTTTCAATCAAAAGGTAGAATTTAAATTAACATTGTTTGTATTTTTTTTGCGTGAAAAAAATTCATGTTTAATAATTACTTTTTACAGCTATGAAAGTCTATTATTAAGACATCATTGAATGTTTACTTTAATCAGTACTTTAAATTTCAAGTATCAAAAGATTTTTAAAAATGTAATTTCAAATGTGTTGGAATTTATCACACACGAGGAAAGAAAGTAATTTCGATAACTAAAATTAATTAATGCAGCACTTCATTTAAAATAAATTTTAAAACTAAGAAAAGAAAATAATAAAAGTATCAATTTTAAACACTGTTTTTCAACTTTTCAAATCAATATATATAAAAAAAAATCATTTGATTTAAATCAATGATTTTCTTTAAAAAAATCATTTGATTTAAATCAATGATTTTCTAAAAAAAAATCATTTGATTTAAATCATGATTTGCACATGAGAGTGCAAGAATCTCACTGATCCCAGCTCAGTGGATGCGTATGCAAACTCACAAGTATTTTACTTAACATGTGAAAAGATTGGCGCTTTCATACGCTATGGACCTACAATGCGCCGAAGTAACCTGTGGTTGAATGAATTGTGAAAATGCTGAATAGAACTATGTGTAAAGCACGCTTTTGCATAATATGTGTCGAAAATCAACATGGTAAAGAAAGAAATCTAATTTTCGAAAATTGAAAATTACACACTTTTTAAAAACACTCAATGGAGACCTTTAAGGGCTTTTAAAAAACGAAAAGAAAGCACCTTTAAGCACATTTTAAAAACGCACCATGTTATTATTATTGGGTTGGCAAGAAAGTATTTCTTTAACATGAAATAAAACATTAAAAAAATTGTTAAACTTAATCGAGTAACACTTATTTAAAAAGAACATAACTGAAGACAAAAAACATATTTTTAACAACAAATATCAAACCATCCTAAAAAGAAACTAACAAACATATAAATAATCCATATCTAGTTAAAGTTATTGCGCTTACATGGGCCCCTGATGGTAAGAGAACAAGAGGAAGACCCAGACTTACCATCCAGCGCATGTTTTTGGGCGAATTAAAAGAATGTGGAATATCTGGCTGGGAGGAAGCAAGATCTATTGCTAAAGACAGGAGGCGTTGGAGGGATATGCTGGAGGCCTTAAGTGCCCAAGTCACGTAGAGGATAAGTAAGTAAGTAAGTTAAAGTTATTCCATATTTATTAAGTTAAATCAAATAGAACAAATAACCAAAAAATAATGCTTTGAATTAAACAAAATTAATGAAGAATTAATTAAACAAAATAAATGAAAAAAATAAAATATTGCATTAAAAATAAATAAGTAAATTATCCTAAAATAAGAAGCAATGCTGCAGGAAAATAAAAATTAAAGGAAGAACTTATTAATCAATAAAATAAAAGATTTACTTTTTAACAACTAAGTCACCCTAAAAAAAAACAAACAACATCCCCCTAAATTAATAAAATACAGTCAAACTCTGTTATAGTGAAAACCCCGGATATAGTGAACGAAATGTTCACTCATGTGCTTTGCCATACACATATAATATCATTTTTTGTGGATATAGTGAACCAAAAGATGAGAGGAAATTAGATATTCTGAACTTTCTTCTGTCCTGGAGTGATTTTTCCTTCATTTTTTGGTAATTTTGAAATTTCTACATAAAATACATATACCAATTTTTAAGACCTCTTATTGAGTGAAATGTAGCCAGAAGCATTTTTTCTTAATTGCTTCTTCTATCTCAGTTTTTCATCCCTAAATTTTTTGTAAGCAAGACGATGAGTAATAAAAAATAAAAGTGAACACATTTTTTGTTACTACATATTGTTTTTTAATTCTTTTTGTATTTCTTTTTATTAGTCATTTATTTAAATAATATGTAATAAAAGGGAGCAGTTCAGAAAAATTAGTTGAAATTGTTTGTAGTACGGATATAGTGAGCTCCCACTTACAGTGAACCGAAATTTTGGTTTTTTGAAGGTTCACTATAGCGAGGTTTGACTGATGTATTTAATGGAAATTAAATCATTTTAATCAATTTCAAAGTTTTTAAGAACAGAAGAAAAACTTTTAAAAAACCAATATGCTTAAATTTTCTATTTTAGAAAGAAACAAATGAAATAAAGATGGAACCAAAACAACAGGTAGAAAAGGCTCAGAAGAAAACAATAAGAAAGAATTACTTGAGATAGATGACTCTAATCTCAACAGGATGACTCGTTGAATGGGGTTCAAATTTGGATAAAGCAGGACTTGAATTCTTAGTAGTAGGTCTAAGTGGTCCTTCTAACCTAAAATCATTTACATTTTGTTATTCTGCAAGCATTTAAGGATTTCTTTTTTAAAAAAATATAATTTAATTTAAGCACAAAAAAAAGCTTACAAAAAGTGGGTATTAAATGAAAAGATATATAAAGTTAATTCCACATGAGTCGGTGACCTATCAATATCGGTCACTGACACATTAGGTTTGAGGAGTAAGTGGTCACCATGGGTGTCAGTCTAAAAAAATTTCAAGACTGAACTTATTTTTTTGATAAATGAACACAATCTAGAATTATTTACTAGAATTTTCAGTCATTTATAGTTCACAGACTTCAGAATGTACCTTTCTATAGTAAGGACTTACATATTAAATTAATTATCAAGTTTTTTTCCTTTCATTTTATTAATTTATTTTTTACAGCAAACTAGATAAAAATAACAGCTAACCTTGTACATCTTTTCACATCAACCACTGAATAATAAACAACTAATATTTTCTAAGCTATACATATTTCTATTTATTTCCTCACTTCATTATTAATTTTTTGTCCTATCTCTATAATATTTTTTTTTTAAATAATAATCTCAATTTAACTTGGGACAGCATTAAAAAACGCTTGGGAAAAATAAAAACAAGAAAATTTAGACACAACAATAGTACAAATTTTCTTTAAGCAAAGCAAGCGTTGAAGTTAAATCTCATTCTTTCATTAATGAGCTGCATCATTACTTGATCATTTCACAGTAATTATAAAAATTACCAATGTTTACATTAAAATGTAACTTTTATTTTTCCTTAACAGCAAAAATTTGTTACATTTTTAAGGAAATACATAAATTTTAATATTAAAAACAAATTGAAAAGAGATATTAATTTAATTTTACCTACTGATTTTCTTTCAAGACTGACTTCAGTTTATTTATGAAAATAATTAAAAAATTCCAAGCTTTAGTCATAAATAAGGTTAACGAACAAATGTTAAAAGGTTTCAAAAAATAAATCTTAACACTAATAAACTGAGCAACCTGAATGTGCAAACTCAGTTATAAATGTTAAAATATGAGATGTTTGTTACGTATTTTACTTGAGAGGAAAAGAATTAAAAATTTCAATCATTTTAAATTTAAAAAAAATCAATAAGGGACGGAAGATATCTAGATGACTAAAGATATCTAAAAAGTCCTAACATCATTTGTTGTGGAAATTTTTTAAAGCCTGCAATTAAAAAATTGGCTAAATATACATCAGCTTAATCAATATAAGCTAATGTTAAGCAATCTAAATCCTTACCAATTAAATTTAAGTTTTCAATTTCGTAAATTTTTAACCCAAGTTGTATAAACCCTTTTTCAAAAAGAAATGTTTAAACAGTTTAAAATAGCAATTGAGTTTAAATAATAATATTAATTTTAGAGCTACTTAATGTCATTCTCAAATAAGTGAAAACAAGAAGAAAAAAATTTTGAATTTCTTCAACAATTAAAATAAATAAATTTTTTAATATTTTATAAAAAAGAATTTAGGTTTACATTATTTTATTTTATGTAAAACATTATTTTATATTTCTTAAAAGAACATAATCAATTTATCAATACCACTAAATAAACAAATCAGATATTAAACATACATACTATTAAAATCATATATTGAATTCACAATTACAAATAGCATAATAATTTCCATTATCAAATAATGTTAAGTATGAATACCCAAACCAACCCCTGAATAATATGATTAATAGATTTTAAAATTCTCTTTAAAACTAACAAATATTTTTTTTAAAAGTGATGTGACAAACTTTAAACTTTTTCTAACTATACTGAATTTAATTTGCTTACATATGAATTATATAATACTTATTGTTAAACAAATGTATTTGTCATTTTTAATTTTTTCCTCTTTTTATTCAGTTTCTTTCACTGTCCTGGAAGAAATATGTTCAGCGTATCTGCTACATTTTTGATTTTCAAATCCATGACTTTTCATGACTTATTCCAAGAATTTTTCATGACTTAATGAAGTTACTATTTTCTTACATATTTCTTTTATATACAAAAACAATAAATTTAAAAAAGCATTGTAATAACATTAATTGAAATGATACCCATAACCAAAACTGTTATACTCTGCATCTTCATATTTACAGATTTTGAATTTAAAAAACAGAGTAAAGATAGAGTTGAACCAAGATACTTTTCTTGTTCATCTGAAAGGAAAGAAATATTCCTGATTTTTCTGTGAACATCATGAAATTGGGAGAGGGGGAGGAATTCAATTTTAAAAATTAGATTTTATATAGGCAAACTAAATCCATGACTTCCCATGATTTTTTTAAAAAAATAATTAAAATCATGACAAATTTAGTTCAATACCGAAATTCATGAATTTTCATAATTCTCCAGCAGATATTATTGCAGATATTCTGTATGTTTCTTCCGGGTTGAAATGCCAACAATGTTAGTTTAAATCTTCTTCTATGTTTATTTGAAATAATACAGATTCCCACTAGAAATTAAGCTCAAAATTGGAAGAAAATATTCTTTTCTTATTGTTACAATTAAACTGAATGAATTTATATGAACGATATAAAATTTAACTATATAAAATAGTTTTAAAAACAACTGTTTGGTTCAAACCACATAGGTCTTTATTCAACTATCCAACCGTTTATCTATGTTAGAAATTATTCCAAAAATATATGTTAAATAAAAATAAATAAAAATTTTTAAAGTTTTAGAAAATTTTATGAAAAGAATTATCATTAATGAATGACGCATTCACTGCCTTTTTCTGGTCAAAAGACATCAATTAATGCCTCAGCTCATAAATTAAATAAGATAGTGCGACTTTCATGTGTTACACCTAAATATTAAACACTTAGACATTTAAAATCCACCATCTTATATTAACCGCTAAAAACATTGCTTTATATAGTTTGCCTAAAGTAAGAATTCCCCATACCATTTGTCTGGGCCTGTGGAGGTGACTATGGTATTGAGGTCTAATCGAAGAATAAAACTAAAGCAGCTGAATCTAAATTTGCTTTATTTTAATTTATAAAGTCAGAAATACAATTCTAGCAGAAAACAACGAAAATTTTAAGATATGTGTGTTAGCACTTCATCAAAGGGACACACTGCCTGTTAACATACAGGAGCCTTTCTGTTGTCAGTGGTGAAATCAAAAACTGAGAGTGTCCTTGAGGCTCCATAATGGAAAATCAAATAAAAAGAAGCAATTGGAAAAATTGCAATGTAAATGCAGAGAAAAATTAATGACAAACAATCACAATTTATAGGTTCACTGAGTAAGATCTAATAAAGAGACGCCCACACATAAGAAAAATAAATAAAGATAAAGTTACAATTAGAATAGCCAAATCAAAATAAAATATAAATTGCCAAATCAGTAAGAAAAATTTAGAAATAAATCAAGTGCTGACCCCTTTTTTGAAGATCTTGAAAAAATAAAACAGAAAAACATTCAATGAGTAAAAATTTTTTAAAAAGTGCTGCCATCTATATGTTAACAAAGTATAATTATTTGAAGTAGTGTGTAGTAGTAGGAGTGTGGGGTTGTTGTTTAGGACAGGTTTTGGCTTGAGTCGACGAAAGAAAGGGAATCTTTTTCTTCGCCCTAGAATGAAGAAAAGCTACCCTCCCTGAAATGTACTATTCTTGGTTCCATAGCAGCAGACGGCCACAGATTTTGTGGTGAGGGAGTTCATACTGTAGACAAACTATACCTATGCTTAAAGTATTAACCAATGTTCATAACAAGTACAAACTGGTTTTACAAGTAAAACTGATTTAAAATAAAGTTTAAAATAATGGCCACTTATTGTTACACATATTACAAATACACTTAACAATTAAACATATTATAAAATAAAATAATGAACATGTTGCATTCAAATTTATAACAAAAGATTAAATATTTAACAACTAGTATGAATAAGAATTAGAATTGTGAGAGACTAAACATCAAAAACACTTATTGCACTCAAAAAATTTTAAAAACTAAATAAAATAAATATCTAACTATACTTTCACTCACATTTAATTTAAAATGTTTGCTTAACACACCAATTGAAATCCTGAAATTTTAAGATAATTTAAATAACTTTTAAAATGCATGACTATATAGAAAATTAATTACATAAACTCAAAGAATAACCAGGGGTCTATCCAGGGCAAATTTACCGGTATCTTCACAAAATACTTTAAAATAAGTAAGTTCTAAGATTCTCCATATTTGTTTTTATATCCCCATAAAAAAAAACTATAAATCCCAGAGTTTTTTTAAAATGAAACAATGAGATTCTCTCTCTATGAACTTTAAAGGAAGTCAAAATTCAAACATCATTCTAAACATTTGAATATTATCTTCAACATCATTGTAAATTTATTCTAACATATCTTTATTTTTTTATAAAACATTTTTTTCCCTGTGAAACTTTTTTCTGTATGANTTTTATTTGTAGTGACAATTTTTGAAAATAATTTCTTATTTTACCATATTTTTGTGTTGATTTTTTGATGTAACTTTTAATTTTCACAAATTATGCCTAAATTTTCACAAAATAGGTACCTCTCAAAAAAACCTAGACAGACCCCTAATAACTTTATCCTTAAATCTCATAACAGTTTTGAGTCATTTGTAAAAGCAGCTATTTCTTTTAAATATATCTTAAAAAAGAAAACTCCAGAAATTACAGCTTGATGAAACGCCATTGTCTTAGTTGTTTAACACAAAACTACCTTGCAATGTCTAGTTTTTAGACTAACTAAATGAGAAAGGAAAAAACTAACTATTTTTAAACACTTTGATCAGTATTTAATAATAATTTAAATAATGCATAGTTAATTTTGAGTTACAGTTTACTGCTACTCAATAATTATGTAATGCTTCGCTTTTACAAAGTCTAACTAGGAGGCTGGGGTAGCCTGGTTGATAAGGCACTGTATAAGAGTTCGTGGGTTCGATCTCAGCTGGCCGAAGACTCCCAGTGCAGTAAATGGTGACTGATGCACGTTAAATCTTTCGAGTCACAAAGTCCTCCATGTTCAGATAACAAATCATACCTCTGGGAGTACTGATCCAGGAGTTTCATTGTCTTCCGAATCGTTTCAAAATAACAAGTCACAAAGGCTACGGAGTTGAACATTAGCAGTAGTCGTAAACCCAAAATTGAATCGCCTGTTCAACGACGAATATATATATAAAAAGTTTAACTATGAACAAAAGAATTTTGAGATAGTTTTGATGTTTTTAAATCTAATAGATATCTCTAACCCAGCTAACGCTCCCAGCTTTAACAAACTTGTTTTTTATTATTACTGCATGGCAGTAAGTTTCAAAAAATAAAATGGCAAGAAATTTGTATAGTTCTTATTTTTCAAGCACTTATTTTCGATGACATAAGTGATTTGAATATATAATCAAATATTAGTTTTTTATCCATCAGCATAGCTGCCAACACAAATAGGAAAAAATCCAGTAGAGTTTACAAAATATCATAAATTTCATGATAATTTTTGCATAATGTACTAAATATTTTACGCATAAGGAATTTTAGGGATTTTTAGAGTAATAAAAATAGAAATTTTTTTAATATTTTCCTGTTAGGTTTCTACTTTAGTAATGATACTGATGACTACCATAGAAATCACATATTTAAACATGGCAGCGAAAAAAGAAAAGAAAATCAGTTCAGAGAAACAAAAAGCGAGAAAAACTAGTGATTTCATTTCCACATTTGATTATCATGAGCGCAATGCCACATTTATATTAAAATCACACAAGCAGGGCAAGAACAACACTTTAAATGGTCTTAAAATAAAATTTGACTGGGTAACACTGAACAATATTAGAGACAATGAAGATTCAGTGGATAGAGGGTTCGTCTCCCAATGAGGTGAACAGGGTTCAAATCCCAGAGATGGCTGGTGGATATGAATTCTGTACCCACTTCTGCATCGACCACAGCGCTGACACAAAATATCATCTGTGGTAGACAGATCGTGGGTTAGAGTCCCCTTGCCGTCAGACTAACCAAGGCAGGTTTTCTTTGTTTTCCTCTCCATGCAAAACAAATGCGGGTTAGTTCCATCAAAAAGTCCTCCAAGAAGGCATAAACTACATGATACTACAATACTTGATTCTGGAGTTCTCGTCTTCTGGATTGGGTTCAAAATTACAAAGTGACGGAGTTTAACATTAGTAGTCGTAAGCTGAAAATTAAGTCAGCTGATCAATGATGGTTAGAAAAAACAAATAAGTGCCATGAATTCTAAAGTGAAATGCAGGACATTGCAATGAGCAAAAGTGGGATGCTCTGAAGAAAAGCACATAAGTAAGAATGCACATAAGCAGACCTATTGATGGTCTACAGTACATGGAAGAAAAATTAATTTAAAATAAGAACAATTGACACAATACTTACGTCATTGGTCGCTGCTGAACAGCTTCTCCAGGAGTAGGGACTGTTAACTTATAAATATCCAAAGTTTGCAGAGCATACTTAATCAATCCAATAAAAACTAGAGTTTCTTTAGGTTGGTACTGTTTACTTGAATTAGTGTTTGAATCTGAAACAATTTAAATAAAGGAATAAAATTAAATTAATAATTTGATAGAAAACACCTATTAAAAAAATAGCAATGGCAAGTCAAATGTTCAGACAAAAATAGTATCTAAATTTTAAAGAAATAGTATGAAACACAAAAAATAATGCAGCTACTCTTTTGTTAATTTTTATAATGATAATGAAAAAATAACTCTAATTTATAGCATACGAGGATAGCATGATAGAAGAAACACGGATAACATTCACTTTTTCTTTAAGAAGAATGGAATCCTAGAAATTTTCTTATAATTTCGAAAACTATATAATTTTTACCAGAGGAATATATTACTATCAAATTTTATACTTATACAATATGGTGACAGCAGAAGCACTGCAACATAGCACAAAAAAATGTTGTAAAAAGATTAAGAAAGTATGCTACTAGTTATTTGCTATATTTTTTATGTGTTACAACATCGAACCGCAAAAATGAAGGGAAAAAAAACTATAGTCAAAGTGAGATTTTGTAAAAATCATAGAGGCATGCAATTTTAAATGTATTAATATAGAAAAAGGGATGAGTATGGCCATATTTTACAAATAACAAACATAAACATTTTACAAATTCACATAACAAAAATTAAAAAAACTACTTTTTTAAAGTAATTTGTTTAAATAGTTTTGATAAACTATGGTTTAATGCGATTCAAATAAAGCATGCACATTGAAGAATATGTAAAACAGTTTGAAATATCTCTTTAGCATTAAAATTAATATCAATCTTCTAAAGCATTAAAATAAGCCAAATATAGCCTAAAAATATAAAGAAAATTANAGATACAAATAAAAGAGTGCTTTTGAAACTGTCATGCAATTTGAAAGTTTAATACACATTTTATATATTGATAATAAAATTAATAGGAAAAATAAGAAAAAAAAATTCATAAGTACTTATATGTTGTTTCAAAAAGTCAAATTATTCATAAAAATTTGTGATGCAATGCAAAATGTTAAATATCTAAATCAAAAATTATGCTTAACTTGAAAAAGATGGTATCCAAGAAAAGTTACAATTGTATTTACTTTATTAAAATATTCTCTGAATATCAATTAATAAATAAATTTAACAGCTTAATAACTTATGGACACAAGAAAAAAAAATTAAGTCAAACTAGAAAATATAAAAAGGCTACATGCCTTATACCTTTAAAGGTATATATGCCTATATACCTTTAAATGTGATACTTAAAAATAATTTATATCTATTTAATTTAAAAAAAAAAAAAAACTATCTCTGAGTTTCTGATACACTTTAAGAACTGAACCAAAAAACAGATAGGGAAACAAACAGACTAAGCTCAGAAAAATTTATAGTTATTAGTATCACCACATTTTAAATTCTGCTTATTTTTACTATCTAAGAGATAAGGTAAGTAGGAAAAAATATCATTCCAGGTAGTACCATATTAGGGTCATTTTCACATAAGAAAAGAATACTTCCTTTATTGTTAAATAAGAGATAATTATTTTGAACACAATTTCCCTATTTATTAAATAACTAAAAAATATTATGGTATAATTTTTGTTTAATTTTATTTAATTAAATGTAGCAAAAACTGACTTGCTACTGAAGGTAATTATATTCAACAGAACCTTAATTACCTTCAACTTAATTCATTTGACTATAATTATTTTTTCAATGAAAAAAGAAAAGATATTCCGAAATATTAATTCGATATTTAATACATATTCGGAAATTACATTTATAAAATTTTCTGACGGCTAACATGAAATCGTTTTTCTGTCTGACCTTTAACGCTAGATGACTGACCTGAAGCTCATTGATTGCTGTTATCATTTTCGCATTATAATTCATTTAAAATTCAATCCAGTGTGGGTATAAGCTACTGACAATGTCAGCTGTCATCTATCTAAATTTACCTCTAGACAGAATTGAGTTAACATGTCTTATATACAAGTGAATTGGAATTGAATAATTCTAGTGGTAGCTACGCTACACCAGATAACAAAACTTGTAAGAAAAGATATAATTAAAATGTTTATGAAAAAAATCTAGGTACTTTGAATAAATATTGACTATGGTTAATGTTTCTAAACCTCAATACATACCTTTCAACTACTATAGTTTTAGAATGCATTTTCTCAAGTGGAGTCAAAGGTAATGAGTTTAATAAATTAGAATTTTTCACCATTTCATATAAGACCAATAGTAACCGACCTACACCCGAACGAATTTGCGAATAAGGGTTTCACCCGTTTGCACGTGAACTAAACACTACAAAACTACAGAAAAGTAAAAGAACAAAATTAAGAAGATTGAAACACATAGGAAAAATCCCAAAATCGAAAAATAAAAGTGCTTAAAAGTATAAAAATTAAGTGCTTAAAACATCAAAGTAGATAAAATCAACCGACAATAAAAGTGTCAAAAATACAGGTAAAAACATATAAAAGTAAGGTCAGGTAAAACATCAAATGGTAAAATATGAAAAACCACATTAGAAACAAATAAGACTAAAATAAGATTAATAGAATAATTTAAAATAGTCGATTAAAAGTTCAAGTGTCTCCCTTTCAAGGCTAAGTGCCTCTAAAATTAAAAATGTTCTAAATTAAACCAAAGTTTCACTAAAAGGATAAACACACAAAGATGACACCAGGTAGGACAGAGGGTGCTGAAGTTGACCAAGAGTAAGATTTCATTTCGAATGTCCTATGTATAATGAAGATGCCAGTTCAAGGGAAAAACAAAGTCATGGAAAAGGTAAGTGCTGAGGTAAAATATTAAAAGCAGATATTTAAAACCAGAAAACCTAAAAGTCGAAAGTTTAAAAAATAAAACCAGATAAAATTAGTCAGGTGTACTCGCAGGGGCAAGCAGATCATCCAGGGTATATTTAATAATTCAGGGACCATTTCATATAAATATAATTACATAATTTAAATAGATATATTAAAGCTCATATAAAGAAACGGTTGAGCTCTAAAGTTCTGGTAAAAGTTTTATAAAAGTTTTATTTGCTTTAAATTTTTTAATTCAGTTCACTACCATTGATATATATATTTTGTACAATATTTAAATGTTAGAGGATACGTCATCATAACAGAAAAATCAAATAATATAGATACTTTGCAAGTGAAAAAAAAATCACATTTTTAAACACTTAATTTAGGTTATGGATATGCCTATAGTCATATTAAAACAAAATTTTCTAGAAAGGTGTAAATAAAGCTTACCGCCAGAAAACTTACAAGTCGTCCCCAAGTAACTGTTTTTGCTGCAAATACTAAAGTTGTGACTAAGCTTCTATATTCTGCTATGTCATAATTAGCTGCCTGAGAAGCAGGAAAACAAAATTTGGTCTGAAATTAGAGAAAACTATTAGAAAATATATTCATTTAAAGCAATGAAACATTTCACTAATATTAAAAAATTACAAATAAGACAACAATTTTTTTATTAAACAAGACAACAATTTAGTTAATAAATAATGATTTAATGAAATGTACTGAAGCATTCATGTGTTTGTGTGACTACAGCACTTTTAACACCTTAATGATAGACCTTTTTTTTTGCATACCTGTTTCCTTATTTCGAGGAATGAATAAAAATGTAAGTTTATATATGCATTCTTGAAATCTATTCCAACATTTTTTAATAAACTATTAAGAAATTTCTCTTATAGAAAATATACTTTGCTTCATTTTATTTAAACTTATACTTATGAACCTGAAACTTCTGAGCTCTGTCAAGACATATATGGATGGGTACACATACAATTAATGTCAAGGAACAAAAATTAATAAAATATTCTTAAAGTTGATCATAAAATTATTACTGATGGCACAAAATGTTTTTCACACAATGTATAAAATACTATATGTTAAAAATTAGGAAGAAAAAGATACTAAAAATATTTTAGCCTGCTTTTTAAATACTGTTGTTTCAAAATTCTAGCATAGAAACTTTTGTTTGAATGCAGAGTGAAAAATTATTGATTCTGCTATTATTGAAAAAAAATATTACAAATACACAGAAATGGAAATTTTAAATATCAAATATATTCAAGGTTCCAATTCAGTTATAGAATTAAAATTCTCTAACTTGCCCAGGTTTTCAAGAAAATTTCAAGATTATTTTATTGCTACACAAAACAATATTTCTTTAGAAATATTAAATTTTTTTTTTATTCAAACTAATTTATCAATAACAAATATGCCTAATATAAAATTTTGTAAAATGTATTTTATTTCCCTAGGTAAAGGGTTTTACACAAATATAACTATAAATTATAGACAAAAGCAATATTTCGCATAAAAACTAGAAACTGAAAAACTCAATGAAACATAATTTATTAATAGAGTCATATCAATCATACAGCTTGCTATCAAACTTCTTACTAATGATTAAAAATCAACATTTATTTATATAGAAAACTTAATTTTCAAGAACTTTTTTAGTGTTGATTTGGATTTATAGTTATATTTAAGAAAAAATTTGAAACCATAAATTGTTAAACCAAGTATTTTTTACAAATTAACATTCTAATTTCAATGTTCTAAAAAGATTCAACTATGTTACAGTAAACTTTTAACAAAAAAATTTTAATAAATAAAAGTAATAGAAATTGAACTTATTTATTTTGAAATTCATTGGCTACATATTGTTACTGCAAATTTTCAAAATTGGTTATTTACACTCAAGGTCCTGCAAAATGTTTAAAAAATTTTGAAACATTCTAAGTTTAGCATCATCCCCCCCGACTCTTTTCTCCCCCAAAAAAATGCTCTAAAAAGATTCAACTATTTTACAGCAAAATTTTAACAAAAAAATAAATAAATAAATAATAAATAAAAATAATAGATATTGGACTTATTTATTTTGAAATTAGTTACTTATATGCAAGGTTTGTTACAAAATTTTTCTAGGTTTTGGCCAAACATTGCATCATTCCACCGACTCTTTTCTCCCTAAGGAAAATTCCTAGACATTTCCAGGTCTTCCTTCTCCAGGGAAAACCCTGATATTTTTAAGAACAAAAACACAAAACCACATGCAAGCATTTCTAATTATTTAATAATTAGAAAATGCTGTTGTAGTTGTAGTTAATTTACGTTGCATTAGAGCTGCTGGCGACGGTCTGGGAAACATCCCTGAGGATGATCCGAAGACAAGCCATCGCACTTTTAATCCTCTGTAGAGGGGATGGCACACTCGCTTCGGTAGCCCAATGACCAGCAAGCAAAGTCGAACACTTTACGGTAGAACAGTTTCACTGAGGACCAAAACCGTAAATCCTCGGTCCCTTCGCAGTCTGATCCAACCGGTCACCCACCAGCACACTGACCGCAGCCAGTGATGCTTGTCTTCGGTGATCTGCTGGGAACCTAGTCTTAATGATCAGTCCACTGCAGGACTATTGGAAAATGCAGATCTGATTTTACCTCATTTATTTTTTTGCTAAAGAAACAATTATAAAAACATAACACAAATCAGTACTCTAATTTTGATAATTCTCAAAAATTCAACAAACTACAGAAATTTAACAACAAAAAATAAAAACAGATGGTGGACTTATTTACTTTCAACCTTAATGGCCATTTAGTACTATAGTCCAATTTGAAATAGGTTGTTTAGTTTCTAGGTCTGTTGAAAGATTTTTCCAGATTCCAACCTAACATTGTATTTCTCCAACTCTTTTTTTCTCTAAATAAAACTCCCAGACAATTAAAGTTTTTTCTCAGCCTATAAGAATTTTGATATTTTAAAGAATAAAAACGTAAAAGCATATGGAAGTAGAATTGAACCACGGAATAGCTAACTGTCTAAACCCAGCAAAGAGTCCTACTATGAAACAGAAGTTCACTATATCCAAATTCCTTGAAAAATTATATTTTAACATATGACAATAGTATTGTTGGAAATCGTGATTATGATAGTAAATTATTTATTTATAAATTAACTCCTAAAATATGTAATAAATTAAATATTAAAAAAATATATAAATAATTTTTATATTCTATGGAAGAAATTAGTACTTCTCAATTGAATACAATTCGATGTTAAGTAAAGTTTACCACTTTTCCTAACAATAATTATTAAAAAACCTAGTATTTTCTAATCCTCATTTTCTGCAGGGAAAAAATTCAGAACATTTAATAACAATTTCACTTTTGAGATAAAAAAAGCTGAAATTTCTTATCCTCCCACAACATATAGGGAGAGGTAAGAAGATGGACATGCTGCCTAACAACTTGTTTCTTCTTCTTGGGCACTACAGCCTATGACAGGCCAAGGCCATCCCAATAAGTTTTTGTCATCTTGATATATTCTGTGCCATGGCCTTCCAGTTAGTTATTCCTATTATTAACAAATTGTTTACCCTAATTTTAAAAGAAAAAGCATGCAAGAGTAAGATTTGACACAAANAAGAGTAAGTTTTGACACAAAGTAAAAAAATGCAGTCACTTGAAATCGTAATTCCTGCAAATTTAAAGTTAGAGAAATAAAAAAGAAAAATGGGAATGTGAAATTAGATCACACTATAAACAAACTACGAATATTTCAGCTATCCGCTATAAGCATATAAAATAATGTTAAATGGGAGTGCACAACAACTGAGTGTTCACTATATTCTGAGTTCATTGTAGTGGGGTTCAACTGTATTAATTATATGAAAATGCAGTTCTGATATTTTTTTTATTACTATAAACAAACTACGAATATTTCAGCTATCCGCTATAAGCATATAAAATAATGTTAAATGGGAGTTCGCAACAACTGAGTGTTCACTATATTCTGAGTAAACTTAATGAGATAATGAGGGAGGAATAGAAGAAATAGTTCGTGAGAATCTTTAATTTTAACTGACTAAAAGTGACTTAAAAAAAAATTATTTTACCTAAGGAAGTAGTTGTAAGGTAGGAAAATTCTGCTAGGAAATTGCTCGTATGTTTGCTGGCAATAATATAGATAGAAATTTATTTGCATTTAAAAAAATAAAGTGGATGCCTCTTAATAAAATAAAAGTTTCATTCTTTGTGGTTTAATTAGAAATATGTGTGACAAGAATGATTTCTAAAATGCATTTGCAGTTATCAGCACTGAACAGATAAAATTCTTTAAGACAATATTTATATAATACAATATAAAAGACAATATATATTATATAGACAATATTAAAATTAGTATTCGTTAAGACAATATTACACAATTGAAAATATCCTTCTAGCTTTTTTTTCTTCTCTAAATGACTAATACTAGTCAATAGATGTAAAAAACAGTGAAAATTATTTTTCTTTCTTTTTTTAAGGAGATTCTACAATTTCAAATTTTATTGTGAATATAAGCAACTATATAAATTTAACAAAAAGTAAATGTATGCCTACACTTTTTTCTGCAGGACAGGCAGCTGCAGCTTTGAAATAGTTTCAAATTTTAAAACCACAACTTCAAACATCCTCTTTAACAACTCCTGGCCCTAAATTAAGCATAATTTTTTTTCTTCAAAATATAATAAACATCATAGATGACTTTTTACTGCTTCATACATATCATACCAGAGCTAATGTAGCTACAAATATTATTCTCATGGAAATTACTAATTTTCCAAAAAAAATTCTTGAAAATTTCTACTATAGACTTAACAGTTAGCAAAGCACAGTTTACCAGAGTACAGTAACCAGACTAGTTATAATACCATGAATTATAAACTAGTTATAATACCATGAAATAATCTGAACTGAAATACACTTTAAGAATAGTTAAAGTGTAAAAATAGTTGAAATTCATAGCTAGAAGAATATAATGTGAAAATAAATGGCTGAAAGTATAAGGCTTTGATATCCTGCCAGATGCTCATGGTTATTGACATCATATTTTTATAGACGTAAGAAGTGTAGCAAAATAAATTTAACTGCACAAGCAACTCTCATGATTTCATTAAAATGCAACTATTATTCATACAATAAAAATTCTTTACAATTTAAAAGCATTATTGTCTTGCATTACAATAAATTTAATTAGTGGCCTAAAATTTATATTTTAATTAATAAGAAAAAAAGAACTTACATTGCCATTTTATGGATCAGATCTTATTCTAATGCATTCAACTAAATTCAGAATAAACATACAAGACATTGTTTGAATTGTAGTTACGAAAGATTCATCATAAACATTTTTTAAGAACACATTTACAGCCTTAGCCAGATCCTTCAACTATAAATATTGTCTCCCACGATGAGCAAGATTAGCGAAAGTACTATAAGCAAGAGGCCTAAAAATATACAAGATTCTTACATTAAAATAAGTAATACCACAGTCAGTAAAGGCAATTAAAGAGCAGTGAAACATAACACATTTAACAAAAAATTTTAATTTAGAATATATTTTCCAAATCTCTTAATGAACCAAAGAAAAAATCAGAGTAATTTTCAAAAAAAAACAAAAACAAAATCAAGAGATTTTCTAGAACATGGCTAAACTAATTTTGAAAAAGGCAAACGACAAAGTAAAAAGGTATATTTTGTTCTGCTGAAACAAAGTTCACTAAATGTTGGTTGTTAAAAATTCAGAAAAAGTTAAGAGTAGAATCAATTAATGCATAGGCAAAATTACTATGATACTGAGATACTAAATACACTACTTTTCAAAAAGAAAATAAAAACACTTACATTACAATACAAAAATTGTCATTCGATAACCCTTTCCTCTTTCCAAACAGTTTATTATTATTTTAAACAAAATGAGATAATTTAAAGAGCAACTAAAATCTAAGTGCTACTATTAGCCCACAGACCACACAATAAAAGATCTCTAATATATGTAGTTGATAGACGGTTTCTGAGTTGGAACTATGAAATTTTGAAATTTTTACAAGCATTATCAATTTATATTAAAATAATAAATAAAAAAATGTTTGAAAATTAAAATCTTTTTATTCTATAAATCTTTTAAAGTTCATGCTTGTAGACACCAGAATCAAACACACAGTCCTCAGCTTTCAGAAATATCAACAACAAAAAAAAGAAGATATTTAGTCGTTAATAAAAAACATAAATTTGATATAAGGTATATTTTTTAAATGATGCAATTTTTGTGGAACAGAAATGTTAATAAATAATCCTAAAAATTTCTCAGGCTTACATAAAGGTAGAAAAAGTAAACATATTGTACAAACACAATATTTATTACTAGTTTCGAAAGCAAAAATCATATAAATTGGTTTTAAGATTCGAGAATTTTTCAATTTCAATATAATTTTCTTATTTTACTCAACCGAATAGTAAGAGAATGGAATGGTGCAAAAAATGCAATTTAATGCCACAAGAATCGAAACTATCACCTTAATGACTCACAAGCTGTCAATATTCTAAAATAAATATCAATTGCCATCCCAGAATCTTTTAGAGAATGGTTTTCTTTAAAACAATAGTAATTTGGGTTGAAATTATGTTTAAAGTGAAACTTAAGAATTGAAGAAATGTGTAAGTTTGGTAAGCTTAGCTCCAAGGAAATGAGATGCTCTAAATAGCAACTAGCAGTTTCTGAAGACCCCTAATTTCCAAGTAAAATACATTGATTAAAAAAAAAATAGTTTATCTATTTCTACTAATAATTAAATATTTGAATTCTAACTTCCACAAACCAAAATAAACTAAAAGAAAAAAACAAAAAAGTTTTAAATTTTTATTAATTACATCATACATATTTAATGCAGTATTCTTCATAGGATATTTAGGCTTATTAACTTGACTCACTTAGAAAATGAAGTTTTATTTATTGTTCTGATTAGACATGTAAGACTTTTTTGGAGGAAAACTAAATTCATTTTGAATAAATAAATGAAGAAATAGTAATTAATGTAGAAAAACTTTTTAGACTTTTACATTATTGAATAAAAGTAATATCGTAAGAACTATACAAGGATTTATTTTCAAATGAAACATTATATTTCTTAATTTAAACATNAATGGCACAAAAATAAAAGAATTTCTCAAAAAATAAGGAGAACTAGTACACACAGAGAACATTTCAAACAATATTTTTCAAACGGTATTTAAAGTAAAAAAAATTTGTAAAAAATAAGTCATTTATTTAAAAATAAAGGAAAAAAAACATGTTTCAGAACAAAGGGAAAAAACAAGACATATTTAGGTAATAAAAAAAAGCATTTACTATCTCTTAGATCTGTGGCTGACATATGACAGGCTGCTACAAGCAATTCTTTGCACAAATGGGCCACTTCTTGCAGACATAGACACAACAATCCTATCATTCCTTTAGCAAACTGAGAAGAATGTTCATTCACAGCATTCTACAAAAAAAAAATCAAATTAAATTATTATCTTAATTTAAATTAAAATTGCAATTAATTTAGGATAATATTACTCATATAAACATAAATACAGTGCATGCTGCCTATTAAAATCACATCCGTTTTTAGAACACTTGATTTTAAAAAGCAGCAAATTTCAAAAACCAAAATGTAAATGTAAAGTCATTTCAATGTTGAATTTTAAACTAAATTTAATTGATTACTACAAGTATGTTTTATTTTTAATTTAAAAATAGAGAATGATTGTTAAGATATTAGTTATTAACCTACTCACCTGATATATTCTAACTAAGTAAGTCAGAAAAGATAATGTTTTTATCTGTGCATGCATAAAGTCAACATAAACTTCTTTGTTGAAAGATGGATTGCTCCTAAAATAAAACGAAACAAAAAATAAAATTTCTGTAAACGTTTTGCATTTTGTCTGCTTTCTTCCCAAATTGCAAGCTTTTTCAAAGAACAAGGAAAGATATTCCAGCTTCAATCAAAGATAAGAATAAAAACTAAGACCAATAAAATAAATCAGATTTCATTTGGATACAGCATTTGTTTTAATCAAAAAAATATTAACAAGCTTTTATTTTAAAAAAAGACTTAAAAATATCAAAATTCTTGTGATATTGACAAAGATTTCACAGGCTAACTATTTCTTAATTAAATTATGAGCTGGTTGTAAAATATTTAAAAAAAAATACATTCTAAGTTTAGATGATTTGATCCAAACAGAATAAGAATTAAATAATTATATATCCACATTGAGATGCATTTTATCAAAGAGAATACTTTATTGTTATCTTATATAGGACATGCTGCGAATTAATTGAAACTTTATTGGATGCATGAGATTTTCTATAAAATTAAAAAATTATTTTTTCATGACTGTCCTGAAATTAATCAAAATTATATATTTTAGTGATATTTCATGTAGCTAAATTTAAATTAGTTTTTATTTAGATACAAGAAAATTTTAATAAAGCAAATAGTTTATAGCAAATATGAGAATCAATGCCAGATAAATCGAAAGTTATGTAAATATTGACAATGATCATTATCAACTGAAAACTGCTTCCAATTTCTGGAATTTAAAGCAAGTGGAACATTTTTAATACTTCCAGAGATTTCTCAGTTATCTTATATGGATAAATTATCATCTAAGAGTAATTTGGCAAACAAAGAGGCAATTATTAAAACCTTTATCACTTCATAGCCTATTTCAACATTGAAGCATAGTCACTAATATTAAACTTGCTATTATCAAAAAATATGTAAGTAATATTAAAATTAAGTTACCTCCATTGAGCTGTGAGTTGTAAAGTAATAGTTGTCATTATCAATGGTGTAAATTCTGTGACATCTTTATGAACACTTATTTTATATAGCTGGTACATCAAGACAACAATTATAGGTAGCTCTGCCAGTGCCTTTAAGGACATAGTAGCCTTTGGGATTAAATTGACCTGTAAAAGAAATCAAATATATGAACAATATAAAAAAAAAAAGAAAAATCACAAAGTAACAATTTTTAATGCCAGAAAGTATAGAAGAAAGTAATTTTGTAATTTTTAGCTAAGCATTTTTCATCAAACACACATAAAACTGGAGAATCATGTTATTTAATTTGGTCAAGAGAACAACCAATTAAACTTTATCAATACAATAAATTGTTATGCCTTCATTATGTATTATAAGCAACAAAGTATGACATTTATAAGAGGATGAGTGAGTTCAGGGACAGGGAGCTTTTGGAGCTTGCTTGAAGTCCTGTCGGTTTCAGAAAAGTAAACAGTCATTTGAAAGTTGACTTTTTGAATGATCCAGTTCATATTTTTCACGTCACATCATTTTTCTCAATTTAATAATTTTTTTAACAATATTTTAAATAATTCTATCAAGAAAAACAAACAAGAAAAGATTCAAAATTTTAAAAAATAATTGAATACAATTCATAATTTTTGGAAACCTAATGAACATTCTTACTGATTCTGGCTTGATCCTTCAATTTTATCATCAATCAAATTTTAAATTTCCAAATTCATATGAATTTAAAAGGATAAAATAAAAAACTGTCTGTGTACCATTGAAATTACTTGCATAAAAAATTAAAGTTTATTTTCAAAATGTTTTAATTCAATACAAAATTGTTTGTTAATAAAAAAAATTCAATAACTCTAATATTTATCTCAAAATTAAAGCAAATAAAAAAAATTCTGTTTTTGAATTATATAGCTAGAATACCTAAGAGCAAGTTCCAAAATCTCCAAGGCAGAGAACTAACCCAATGTAAAAGAATACAGGTAATGCTGTAAGTTAAATAAATAATACACTAATACAGTGTCTTTTCAATGAGGTTATTTTTTAATTTTTGTAAGTCATTCAAATTGAAACATCATAAATTTAGCTTGAAAAGTAAGCTTTCCAATTCTAAATTTATTGCATTATTATCGATAAAATTAAAATATCTTCAGCTTAATTTAGAAAAAGTTTACTCTTAAAAACTTCGTATCAAAAATGCAACAAAAAAACTAAACAAGTAGAGGTAATTCAAAACTGTGGGATAAGACATCGAAAAAAGGATAAAAACTCTTAAATAAAAATTTTAAAAAGTTTAATTTTTTAAGGTTTGTACAGTATCTATTTATTCTAAATTAGTATAATTACAAGTTAAAATCATAGGTAGCTCCGTAAGTTATTCAGGGGTGATTGCGAGCCCAAGTCAAAATTCCAGAAAATTTCCTGAGTTCCTTTTTAAAAAAAGAAAAATGTTTACATTGAAAAGCTAGAAAAAAATTTAAACTAAGTTTGTTTCCTTTTTCTCAATATTTCTTAGTTTACTTAAAATATATTTAAAATTTTACACATACTATACCATTTACACATACCTATGATGACCTGCAGAAGTAATTAAAATTTACAAATATGTCTTTCTTTCTTGAGTTTATGATTATAACTATTTACCAATAAAAAATGTATCTGTCTCTCCCTTTCAAACAAAATAAACTGTGTTTTTAAGTTCCACCTTTGAAAATTTGATTTCCGGAAGATTCTGTGATCAATGATTTTTGAGACGTCTCGACTTTCGATCTATGGAAAATTCCGGATCACTGTTAGCGAAAAATCCGGAAATCTGGATTTTTTCCGGGGCACAATCAGCTCTGGTTATTGTAATTAAGTTGATAAATCAGTAGATTAAATTGATACTATTTAATAATAATTGAAAAACAGATTCTGAAGATCAAAATTAATGTTTTCTTTTGCTTCTCTCTTCCAGTCCCTGCTCTTATAATTTATTTAAAATTAATGCTCTAAAGTTGGAGTATATTTCCTCCTAAATGTTGAATCTTATTTTGCACTGAAAGCGTTTTGTTTTAATTTTAATCATTTTTATTCCTACAAACTTTCCATAAATAAAAGAATTTAACTTGCATTTATTTTATTAACTAGAATATTTATTTTTTTAAAAATTTAATTCTATGAAAGTTAAAATATTTTAATGTTAAAATGTGTGTTTAAATGGACTCTTGCATTATGTAATGTAATTAAAAAAAACATGAATTTTTCCTTTTTTTTATATTTATTTCTAGTTATCTGTCCTTTTCTCATAAATTGATTCTGATTTTCTGATTGTGTTTTTTTCCCCTGGGTAATCAGTTTTTAATTTTAAACATTTAAAAGTATTTAATTTAATGCAAATATATTACAAGGTTAACTGAAAAAAGGAATTTAGTGCCTAGAACAATGATGTTTATAAAACAATTACTACCTATAATTGCTGTCAACATGCCTGTCTAAATTCTTGGGCATGCAACCCTTCATAGGTCAATCTGTTGTGCATGTGGCCTTTCAGGTCAAAAGGTAGTGCACTTATTGTAATAATAGTAAAATTTTTCCTTAACTTTGAAGGATTATACAGATTGAAAGCATGCATATATGATTTTTTTTAAGCGATGTTAAAGTAAATGCCACTAAAAATTTACCTGAAGTTCGAATTAGTTAAGCAAAAAAAAAAATGATTCCAAGCACGTTTCAGAATTAAATTACGAAAAAAATGCTCCTCACATTAAATTTTTAAATGAAGTTACTTGATAACTTTTTTTTATTTCACTTGAATATCATTTTTGAAATTTAATAGCATTCAGAATAATAATGAAAACAATTATAAATTGCAATTGATGTCCTCAAAATTAAAATATGAATGAGTTTTAAGAAGGTTTAGAAAGAAAAAAAAAGACCTTTTAATGGGCTCCTAAAACCATATTTAAATTTAAGGCTTTTTTAGGAATGGAAACCCTTTTATACTTGTGAATAAGCTAATTTTTAAATATTACCAAAGCTACGTCAAATAGTTTAAATTTTACAATGGTTAAGCCAAATAACTATTTTTATTGCTTACTCAGGAAATGAAAGAGAAAAAATACAATAATCTAATCTACATGCATTTAAAAAGGCTTTTAAACACAAGACTTGAAATTTTCATATCATATGAACTAATAATTATTTTAATAACTAAAAAAAAACTGATTCACAGACGCTAACATTATTTTTACTCACCATCTCAGTAGTTGAATCTGGGCCTTTTTTCACTTGTCTGAATTTGAATCGGTGTTATGGTAAATGTTTCTTTCAATGAAGGTTCCAACGTAGCTGCCTTATAAATCCTTTACTTTTGGAGTTGGTCGTGTTTCAAATATAAGATGCAAGTAATTAGGCAGTTCTTTGTAAGTATTCTTTACACAAAGCAGAAACATCTGTGTCTAAAAATAATTGGAAAATCACAACAGCTTAATCATTTTTTACAATTTAGAATATATTTTCTTCACACAATCAGTATGTAGCATGATAATGTAACCAATCGATTTCATGATGCTGTTAAGAATCATACTAATAATAATCATACATCATACTATTGCTCTTTCAAATATTTTGCCTTTTATAAATATAATCATAATTAATATCATGATGCTATATGATATGATAATTATATGATATGGTAAACACATCATATAATTATTANATATAATCATAATTAATATCATGATGCTATATGATATGATAATTATATGATATGGTAAACACATCATATAATTATTATAATTTCATAAGTTATCACAATAAAGTTGGAGCTTGTTTTATAATTACAAAAATGTATTAATATTGAACAATGCAGAGAATTAAATATTTATACACCATATTTTTTCTTCTTCTATAAAGAGTTTGTCATAAACCAATTCTGATTAAATAAATAACACACACAACAAACAAAATCATCCACAGTCAATCATTTTTAATTAAAATTTTAGAAGTAAAAAACACATTAATGTTTCGTAAAATTTCAACAAGAAAATTAAAAAGAATATAGTTTCTTTAAAAAAAATACAGCAGAAAATTGCATTGAGTTAAAATATTTGAAAGTTATTAAATTTATGAAAAAATCTACTATATTTTAATACATAGATTTAAATTTGTTGAACCCTATTTTTAAGCGACACAACCATATCATAATTAATATTTTACATGTTTTCTTTTGCTTTGAAGTCACACGATGATTATACTATTCTTCACGAATTCTTTTTATTTGTTTTAAGTTGAAGAGGTGTTAGTAATAGCTAAATATTTTAAATATATCATTATTTTCACATCACTGCATGCAACCCTTAGATTTCTCACTCAGTTAACTTTTATTTTAATATGCTTAATGTTTTGGCATATTGTGGTTTAGCAGGATGGTGAAAAATACCAAAACAAACAATATAAAATAAGTGAATAACAGAAGTATTTAACCCATGGAAGTAAAAAAAAGAGGTTTGAATTACATTAAAAAGATTCATTTAGAACAAATTACCAATGAATGGAGAAACTTATAAACACTGAATAGAGAGTATTTCTATATTTCTGCATAATTCTTTTTTTAATTTATTTTTTTCTACTTAATAAATCATGAAAATTTTAAAGGTTTCTTTCACATTGGACTTTAAAATAGTCAAAAAAGTTAAAATAATTCAAAGTATTAATAAAGTCGTCCTGTTGTGTTGTGGGGGAATCATTGATATTTCACACCGCCTAATATTTTGAGTTATTCACAACAAAATTAAAAAGAGTCCACAATATTTTTTTTCTTTTCATTATGACTTCCATTTAAATTCAGTGCAAAAATAGCATTTCATAATATTTAAAAAATAAATTTATGATTAAGGCTCGTTATAATTAAAAAATATATATATATTTAAGGATCAGAGCAACTTGGATTGGAAAAACAATACTCATCAATATTCCTCAGAATATTTCATTTAGTAAAAGCAAAAAAATATGGAATTCTTTTAAGCAATGTATCAAAAATCTTGAGAAATTAAAACAAAAAAATTTTAGGAACAATTTGCCAAGAAATTTCTGTACAGAGAATTTAAAATGAGTTCACTCCTTGTGATCATAAACATTTATATTGCAAATTATAGACCAATAAACTTTATTTATAAATTGATTCATTGCAGAACTAATCCTCTGCAATGTTTCTATATCCTCTGTTTATTTATAAATTGAATCATTGCAGAATTATCTTCCTCTCTTTCCTCTCTTCTTTACTTCTTTCATTCCCTCATTTTATCAAGAATTATTCATAGAAGCATTTATCAATGTAATGGAAGCCGACATTTGAACTTTTAAGAGCAAAATAACTAATTAATCAAACAAGTGTAAAATCTAAAAACAAATTTAGTTTAAGGTGCATTAATAAAAAAATAGTAGCAACAGTAATGTGAAATGACAAATAACTGTGAAATATATTAATACAAAAGCAAATTCATTGAAAATGATAAATCATATAAATAACACATTCTTACCTCCACATTGCATGGTGGCCTTATGAAATTCTATGATTATTCTAAAAACTACTAATGTTTTCCTCATTTTCCAACTGAAATATGAATATTTGATATGAATACTTGAATAATAATAAAACAGCAATAAAATCAGTATAGGAGAAGTCACAAAATTCTAACATTAAACATATAGAGGAAATATATGTTGAGAAAGGAATCTGCATAATTTCTCTTCAAGTTCTTATAAAAGCAACAAAATTATAAATAGCTTTTATTAGCAAATCTGTTCAGATGTAAATATCAATCTTTTGTAGTAAGGTAATTTTTGAAAAAATTTAAAAAAAATTATCAAGTATTTAAAATAAAAAATTCGGTTTAGAGATGAAGCACAGTAAGTCAAATTTTATTTTCACTTTAAATTCTGTAGCAAAAAGCACCACTCTTTTCCCACAATTTGAAGGAAATACAAACTCTTAATCTTCTATTTATTATTATAAAATGTAGAGAAGTAAATTAATAATGCTAGAGAAGAAAATTTTTAGTTTTCAAATAATATTTTCAGCTATTCAAAATTTTGACCAAATAAACTTTACTTTGCACAATTTTTGTACTAGTATTTCAGCTTGTACCCAATATTTCAGTAAAATTTAGCACTTTTTTTAATCACACAGTATTTCTTATAAAAATGAATTCCTAGAATATTAAACTTTCCTAGATCCATGCTCTTTATTTTCATGTATTTCAATTATACTCAACAAATAACAATGCATGCAGAACAAAAATATACTGTAAGATCTTGTTCTGCCTATATTGTTAGGGAAATTAAATTGATCGATAATTGTTACTATTTGAAATTATACATAACTGCTGGCTGATTTCCTAACGACTTATTAATAAAAGAAGTTATATATATATTTTATATATATATATATATATATTGTCTCACAAAGTTGTTGAAAAAAATAATACAATTCAGTGGAAATATTTTTTAAGGAAATCGTAATAAAAAAGAATATCAAATATTGCGACTTTAACATGCATTAAAAAAAAGATATTGGATCCAAATTTTTCAATTCTTTAAATCTACTTTTACAAAAATCTGCATTTTTATTCCTCGAAAATCGAATATTCTATACACACATAAAATTCAGGACAAATACAGATAAAATACTTTTTATGAGAAACATCAAGATTATCAGGACAATTACTAACCTTATTTAGTCTAATTTTAAAAAACAGCTGTCTTGAGTATAAAAACAAACTGAGATCAAGCGTAAATAGAGAAAACCTGATTGTTCTGCCAAGATATTAAAATGAGTTTGATTTCATACACACATAACGTAAGCTGCAAAACATTTGTAACGATGGGATTATTTTTTTAAATACCGTTCAAATTTTGGTATCTTAAACCCATATCAATGACTATTAATTGTGTTCAATAAGCTTATTAGTGATGTCAACTAATAATTGACAATGTATGGATAAAAAAATATAAAAGAGTAAAGGAAAAAAATTTAGATTGGCTATTTATGAACACTCATTTTATATAGCAGGTATATCAAGACAACAATTATAGGCAGCTCTGCCAGTGCCTTCAAGGAAATAGCTTTTAGGATTAAATTGACCTGTAAAAGAAATCAAATATATGAAAAATATAAAAAAAAAAAAGATAAATCACAAAGTAACACTTCTTAATGCTTGTAAGTATAGAAGAAAGTAATTTTGTAATTTTTAGTATAACATTTTTCTTTAAACACACATAAAACCACATAAAACTGGAGAACCATGCTATTAATTTGGTTAAGAGAACTACAAGTTTAACTTTATAGATACAATAAATTGTTATGCCTTCATTACGTATTATAAGCAACAAAGTATGACATTTATAAAAGGATGGCTGAGTTCAGGGACAGGGAGCTTTCGGAGCTTGCTCCAAGTCCCTTCGGTTTCTGAAAAGTAAACAATTATTTGACAGTTGATTTTTTGAATGATCCAGTTCATATTTTTCATGTGACATCATTATTCCTCATTTCATAATTCTTTTAACAATATTTTAAATAATTCTATCAAGAAAAACAAACTACAAGAAAGAAAAAGTCAGAATTTAAAAAAATAAAAAGATACAATTCACAATTTTTGGAAACCTAAGGAACATTCTTACTGGTTCTGGCTTGATCCTTCTGTTTAAAATGCATCAATCATATTTTCAATTTCTTAGTTTCATATGAATTTTTATTTTTTTGAAAAGGATAAAATAAAGATAAAAAACTGTCTCTGTTTTGTTGAAAATACTTGCATAAAAAATTAAAGTTTATTTTCAAAATAGTTTAATTCAATACAAAACTGTTTGTTAATAAAAAAAAATTAAATAACTCTAATCGGTAGCTCAAGATTAAAACAATAAAAAACATTCTGTTTTTGAATTGCATTGCTAGAATACCTAAGAGCAAGTTCCAAAACCTCCAAGGCAGAGAACTAACCCAATGTAAAAGGGCACAGGTAATGTTGTAAGTTAAATAAATATTACACTAATACAGTGTCTCTTCAATTACTTAACAAGGTTATTTTTCAATTTTTGTAAGTCATTCAAATTGAAACATAATAAAAACTTAGTTTGAAAAGTAAATTTCCAAATTCTAAATTTAACTTCATATTTTTTTTAGCTAGAATATGTAATTAAAGATAGTTAAGTCAGCTGCATGTTTTAAAAAAAAAATTATAAAATATTATAAATGTAAAAAAAAAAACAAAAAAAAAACAATTTTAATGCAATTTGTAGTNCACCATCTTATATTAACCGCAAAAACATTGCTTTATATAGTTTGTCTAAAGTAAGAATTCCCCTAACTATTTGTCTGGGCCTGTGGAGGTGACTATGGTAATGAGGTCTAATCAAAGAATAAAACTAATTGACAAATTCAGAAAAAGACAGAATAAGTAAGTAATAATTAAAATAATAAGTTAAAATCGAAAAGCAACTGAATCCAAATTTGTTTTATTTTAATTTATAAAGTCAGTACAATTCTGACAGGACAGTACTTCATCAGGGGACACACTGCCGGCCAACACACAGAAGCCTTTCAGTTGTTAGTGGTGAAATCAAAAACTGACTGCGTCCCCAAGGCCTCATAATGGAAAATTAAATAAGAAAAAGCAATTAAAAAAATTGAAATGTAAATGCAAAGAAAAATTAATGACAAACAGTCCCAATTTAAAAGTTCACATCGTATGATTTAAAAGCACACAGTCTAAGATCTAATAAAGAGACTCCCACATATAAAAAAAATATAAATTGCCAAATCATTAAGAAAACTCTAGAAATAAGTCAAGTGCTGACCCCTTTTGGAAAATCCTGAAAAAATAAAACAGAAAAACATTAAATGAGTAAAAATTTTTAAAAAGTGCTGCCATCTATATGGGGTAACGAAGTATAACTATTTCAAGTGGGGTCGTTGTTTAGAACAGCTTTTGCCTCGAGTCGACGAAAGAAAGGGAATCCTTTTCTTTGCCCTATAATGAAGAGAAGCTACCCTCCCTGAAATGCGCTATTCTTGGTTCTATAGCAGCAGATGGCCACAGACTTTGTGGTAGGCAGAGTTCATATCATAGACAAACTATACCTATGCTTAACATATTAACCAATGTTCATAACGAGTACAAACTGGTTTTACAAGTAAAACTGATTTAAAATAAAGTATAAAATAATGGCCACTTATTAATCTAAACAATTAAACATATTATAAACTGCTGTTTGTAGAAAATGTATTCAATAACTCTAATATTTATCTCAAATTTAAAGCAAATAAAAAAAATTCTGTTTTTGAATTATATAGCTAGAATACCTAAGAGCAAGTTCCAAAATCTCCAAGGCAGAGAACTAACCCAATGTAAAAGGATACAGGTAATGTTGTAAGTTAAATAAATAATACACTAATACAGTGTCTTTTCAATGACTTAACAAGGTTATTTTTTAATTTTTGTAAGTCATTCAAATTGAAACATCATAAATTTAGCTTGAAAAGTAAGCTTTCCAATTCTAAATTTATTGCATTATTATCATTAAAATTAAAATATCTTCAGCTTAATTTAGAAGGCTTATACAGATTGAAAGTATGCATACATGATTTTTTCTTTAAGAGATGTTAAAGTATATACCACTAAAAATTGACCTGAAGTTCGAACTAATTAAGGAAGAAAAAAGATTCCAAGCACGTTTTAGAATTAAATTACGAAAAAAATGCTCCTCACATTAATTTTTAAATGAAGTTACTTCATAACTTTTTTAATTTTACTTGAATATCATTTTTGAAATTTAATAGCATTGAGAATAATAATGAAAACAATTCTAAAATGCAATTAAAGTCTTCAAAATTAGAATATGAATGAGCTTTAGGAAGGTTTAGAAAGAAAAAACAGACCTTTCAATGGGCTCCTGAAACCATATTTAAATTTAAGGCTTTTTTAGGAATGGAAACCTTTCCATACTTGTGAATAAGTTAATTTTTAAATATTACCAAAGCTACGTCAAATAGTTTAAATTTTATAATGGTTTATTAGCCAAATAACTATATTTTTTTTTGCTTACTCAGGAAATGAAAGAGAAAAAATAGAATAATCTAATCTGCATGTATTTAAAAAGGCTTTCAAACACAAGACTTGAAATTTTCATATTAAATGCACTAATAATTAATTTAATAACTAAAAAAAAACTGATACACAGGTGCTAAAATTTTTTTTACTCACCATCTGAGTAGTTGAATCTGGGCCCCTTTTTTAACTTTTCTTAATTTGAATCAGTGCTATGGTAAATGTTTCTTTCAATAACGGTTCCGATGTAGCTGCCGATAAAATTTTTACTTTTGGAATAGGCCGTAGTTCAAACATAAGATGCAAGTAATTAGGCAGATCTTTGTAAATAGTCTTTACATAAAGCAGAAACGTCTGTATCTAAAAATAATTGGAAAATCACAAAAGCTTAATTATTTTTTTACAATTTAGAATATATTTTCTTCTTTCAATCAGTATGCAACATGATAATATAACCAACTGATTTCATGATTCTGTTAAGAATCATACTAATAATAATCATACATTACACTAATGCTCTTTCAAATATTTTGCCTTTCTTAATATAATCATAATTAATATCATGATGTTATGATAGTTATACGATATGGGAAATACATCATATAATTATTATAATTTCATATGTTATCACAATAACGGTGGAGCTTGTTTATATATCACAAAACTGTATTCATATTGAACAATGCAGAGTATTAAATATTTAAACATAATATTTTTTCTTCTTCAATAAAAAGTTTGCCATAAACCAATTCTGATTAAATAAACAACAGACACTACAAAAGAAAGTGCCTGCAGTCAATCGTTTTTAATTAAAATTTCAAAAGAAAAAAACACATAAATGTTTCGTAAAATTTCAACAAGAAGTTAAAAAGAATATACAGTTTTTTTTAAAAAAAAAAAGAACTACTGCAGAAAATTGCATTGAGTTAAAATATTTACAAGTTACTAAATTTATGATGAAATCTACTTCATTTTAATACATAGATTTAAATTTGATAGATTTAAGTTTTCTTTTGCTTTGAAGTCACAAGATGATTATACTATTCTTTATGATTTTTTGTATTTTTGAGGTATTAATAATAGCTAAATTTTTTAAATATATCATTATTTTCACATCACTGCATGCAACCCTTAGATTTCTCACTCACTTAAGTTTTATTTTAATATGCTTGACGTTTTGGTATATTGTGGTTTAACAGGATGGTGAAGAGTACCAAAACAAACAATATAAATTAAGTGAATAAAAAAAGTATTTAAACCATAGAAATAAAAAAAGAGGTTTTAATTACATTAAAAAGATTTATTTAGAACAAATTACCAATGAATGGAGAAACTTATAAACACTGAATAAAGAGAATTTCTATATTTCTCCATAAAGCTTCTTTTATTTATTTTTCTCTACTTTATAAATCATGAAAATTTTAAAGGTTTCTTTCACACTGGACTTTAAAATAATCACAAAAGTAAAAATAATTCAAAGTACAATTTTCCAGTTGTGTTGTGGGGGAATCATTGATATTTCACATACCCTAATATTTTGAGTTAGTCACACTAAGATTAAAAGAAACCCACAATATATTCATTTTTTTCACTATGACTTTCATTTAAATTTAGTGCAAAAATAGCATTTTATAATATTTAAAAAATAAATTTGTGACTAAGATTCATTATTATTCAAAAAAAAAAATTATTTAAGGATCATAGCAATTTGGATTGGAAAAACAATACTCATCGATATTCCTCAGAATTTTTCATTAAATAAAAGCAAAGAATATGGAATTTTTTTAAGCAATGTACATTAAAAACCTTGAGAAATTAAAACAAGAAAACTTTAGGAACAATTTGCCAAGAAATTTCTGTACAGAGAATTTAAAATGAGTTAACTCCTTGTGATCATTGACATTTATATGGCAAATTATGGCTTATAAGCCTTATTTATAAATTGATTCTTCGCAGAACTATTATCCTCCTTTCTTTCCTTCTCTCATTTTATCAAAAATTATTCATATTAGCATTTGTCATTGTAATGGAAGCCTATATTAATATCTTTTTAAACTCTTAAGTGCAAAATAACTAATTAATCAAACAAGTGAAAAATCTAAAATAAATCTCTTATAAGATACATTATATTCTATATATCTCTTATACATATATACATATATCTCTTATAAGATACATCCACTTAAGTCAATATTCTTTTCCCCATGCAAATGAAAGTTAAAAAACCTATAGAAACACATTCCACTCAATGTAATGCAAAAATTTACAAAAGTTGATTAATAAAATAGTTTTCAAAGAATCTGTACATGTGAGAAATGTATTAATACAAAAGCAAATTCACTGAATATGATAAACCATATAAGTAACACATTCTTACTTCCACGCTTCATGGTGGCCTGAAGGTCTTATGAAATTCCATGATTATTCTGAAAACTACTAACATGTTTTCCTCATTTTCCACCTAAAATATGAATATTTGAATAAAAATAAAACATCAATAAAATCAGTATAGGAGAAGTCATAAAATTCCAACATTAAACATATAGAGGAAATATATGCTGAGAAAAATATCTGCATAATTTCTCTAAGTTTTTATGAAAGCAACAAAATTCTAAGTTAATAAACAGCAACATTTTATTAGCTAATCTGTTCAGATGTAAATATCAATCTAATGTAGTTAAGTAATTTATAATTATTTATTATTATAAAATGTAGAGCTAGAGAAGAAAATTTTCAGTTTTCAAAAAATATTTTCAGCTATTCAAAATTTTTACCAAATAAACTTCACTTTGCATAATTTTTGTATTAGTATTACCTCGGTGAGATAAATTTAATTTTACTTATAATATTATTTATAATTACGGGCTTACAAATCCTGGGCACATGGTTGCCTAAAGACTTACAGCCCAATATTTCAGTAAAATTTAACACTTTTTTTAATCAAACAGCATGGCTCATAAAAATAAAATCCTAGAAGTTTAAACTTTTCTAGATCCATGCTCTTGATTTTTATGTATTTCAATTATACTCAACAAATAACAATGCATGCAGAACAAAAACATACTGTAAGTTCTTGTTCTGCCTATAATGTTAGGGAAATTAATTTGATCAATAATTTTTACTATTTGAAAATATACATATCTGCTGGTTGATTTACACACAACTTATTAATTAAAGTTTTTTTTAATAATATATATTATATATATATAATTGAGTCACTTATTAAGAAGATAGTTGCTACTTACTTCCAATGATTTGAACATTAAAGACAAGATTGGTTTGCTATCAGGTAGCAAATGATTATTAGCAGGGAGCGTATGAATTATTTCTACAATTGTCTTACGAAGTTGCTGAAAAAAATAATAAAATTCAGTAGAAATATTTTTTAAGGAAATCGTAATAAAAAAGCAAATAAAAATATATAATTAAATAATAACTTTAAGCAAATATTTTCAAAACCACAACAAGAATCATATTAGCTGCTAGAGTTGAGCAACAAAACCATTCTTAACCATTGTGATAACAATGTTTGATTTATATTGAGTAAATTTGAATACATATTGAGTATATGATAATTTTCAACAATGATAAATATCAAAAACACAATTACAGGATATTTGCTACATTTTAGATTTTCAAATTCATGACTTTCCATGATTAATTCCAAGAATTTTTCATGACTTAACGAACTTACTATTTTCTACTACAAAAACTGCCAGGCTTTAAGGCACAATAAATTTTAAAAAGCATTATAAAAACATTCACTGAAATGATAGGTATAACCAAAATTGTTATAGTCTGCATCTTCATATTTATAGATTTTAAATTTAAAACACAGAGTAAAGAAAGAGTTGAAGCAATAAAATAGCTGAAAAAATACAAAATCAAATATTTTTCTTTTTTCCCGCAGAATTACATTCTAAAGATACTTTTCTTATTCATCGGAAAGGAAAGAAATACACCTGATTTTCCTGTTCTCATTTCGGAATAAAAAATTTGCCAATGACTGGTTTGCTTCAGCTAGAATTTAAAATTGATAAAATAAAAAAAATAAATAACAAAAATTCTGAAATCACAGAAGTTTAAAAGATAATTTGCTCTAGAAATGGTTTTTCTTTCATTTTTTGAAAGAACACTATAATTTTTAAAGAACAGGATAAAAACACTCTATATTTTAATGAAATATAATTGTGAGTGGGGATTTTATTACAAATTCAGATATTCTGAACACCATGATATTGGAGAGGAGGGTAAATTCCATTTTAAAAATTAGATTTTTAGGCAACCTAAATCCATGACTTTTCATGTTTGTTTTTTTAAAAAAATAGTTAAAATCATGACATTTCATGACAAATTTTGTTCAATGCTGAAATTCATGACTCTCCATGATTTTTCATGACTTTCCAGGTGCGCGGGTACCCTGCAATTATCAATTACAGTTCTTGAACATCAAAAAATTGCACTCTTTATTGAAAATGATAAATATAGAATGTGATAATTTCAGGAGTATTGACATTGATAATTATAGATTATAATATTACGTTGAATTTTATATTTTGTTTGGTTAACAAAAACTGGACCAAAGTCAATAGTTAAACTTTAAAAATATTGTAATACACTGTGAAATATGTATGTTTCATGACAATATATCATAATATTAAAATTCAAATTAGGCCCGATTAGTTACCTTTTAAAAAAATTGTCAATAAAATATTAGACAACAGACAGATTATGAGACAGATTATATAATGAGAAGTACCTAGAGTTCTCAAATTTAATTTTGAAATTATATGATGAAAATATGGAATTTCCTATTTGCTAGTAAATTTAAAAACAATTAATAAATCTCTAATAACTTGAATAGACAAAAAATTGCAATAGATTTAAATAAAAAAGAAGCCTTTATACATTATTATTAAATAAAATACAAACATTGCCAAAGCTGAAGACATTAAACAGGCTTTGTAGCAGGCCAACGAAAAAATCAGGACAGCAACTCAAAACTAAATAAAATAGGACAAAATCAGAACAGATTTGGAACGACAGAGCATTTTTTGGAACAGTTAATTAAGAAGTATAATTTACTCCACTTAATAGTAATAAAATAAAATTTCACAGCAAAAAAATTACTTGTTCATAGCAAAAAGTTTTAACAGTTCCCATAAAAATTTTATCAATACAGAACAACAAATAATAGTTCTACTCAAGACATAGAAAAATTTGAGGAGACTCTTGCATTAAAAAAATGAACAGTATCAATTCATCAATATTTTACTCATACCAATATATATTTCAAATCTGTAATTGAGTTGAAGATTTCTTTAATCTAATTGAAGTAACGTTTCAATAATCTCAAAACTAAAATGGAATTATAAAAATATTCTTTTCATTATTGTTAGTTAAACATATATTCAAATTCTTTTATTTTTATTTATTATTTAAAAAAATATTTTTATAAACGTAGTACGTTTGATTTCAATGGTGTGCCTCTAGTCTTTAAGTTTCAAATTCAAACTGTGATGTATCAAAATAAATATTTTTTTTTCTTCATTAGAGTAATAAAACTAATAACATGTTTATCATTAATAGTCTATTAATACTAATATAGGAGGGAGGATAAATAGTGTTTTTTGTGTCTCAGCTTGCTTAAACAGTTTTTAAAAAGCTTTTGAGTCAATCACTTGAATGCTCCTTAATTCTTAGAATTTAAATTCTTATTTGCCATTCAATTAAATTCAATGATCTTCATACAATTGGTGCTAAAACATTAATTTCTAAATAAATAAATTTATCAATATATGGGAAACTAAACTGTCAATTGTTAAAGAAAAAAAATTGGTAAAAAAGTGAAAAATGAAATCAAAAAATCGGAGGCAAATTTAAATATCTAGAAAATGGGGAGGGGTTTAAAAAGGTTCCTGTAATTCGGTAGTCAAAATTGAATTGAATGCTGGGCTTAACGGCACAATGACTTTAATTGTGGCATATATAATCTGCGAAATTATGAAAAATGAACTGTCATTCCTGAAACTGAAAAAATAAATTTCGAATTCTCCATACAATGACATTCTGAATATTGCATTTTACTATATTAAATTTAAATCTTACTTCAAGCTCTCCACTCGATTCTGGCAAAGCTTTCAATTTACTTTCATCCTCTATAAAAGAAAAGAGAAAATTAAAGTTATGCAATATAAAAATCAATAGGAAAAGTGAATTAATGACAGACAAATAAATAAAATAAGCTATAATTATAGGTTACTACAATAAATGTATAAAATATATTTGATCAAAGTTTTGCTTTAAAAAGAAATGTGGATTTGATTAAATTAAAAATGAAAAGTAAGAATATTTAAGTATAATTTTTGATCAGGTGCAGATAAATACAATGATTTACTTATAAGTACATAAATTATCTTTAAGTAAGTAAGATTTAAGTAGATAAGTAAGATTTATTTATAAGTATATTACTTAGGTTATTTTATTTCTTGTGAATATCAATGTATGAGAATTGTAAACATTACCAACAAAGTAACATGAGCCATAAGTATATAGTTGTTCATTAGGTACATCCATCCATGTAATCTCAAATACTAAATTGCTATGAGAAATTTTCAAGTGAAAATAAATTCTGATTTTTGAATTCCCAATGACTAAGTATTAAACTTACTTGCAACAGGATCTTTGAGCATTGATACATATGAACAGTAAGTATTCACAACAGCAACAGGATCATTAATGGATGCTGATACACTCATTACTGGTATCCTTGCCATGCTTAAGGACTCCAGAAAAAGCTATTCAGTGATAAAACTCACCTCCAGTTTTAACAATTCTATAAAAAAAACTTTAATATTTTTAGGAATTTGCATAAATTGTAAGGACTACAATTATTCATAGGCTAAAAGTAAACATGTATTAGAAATTTAAAAAAAAAAAAACAGATTATTCTGTTTTATAAGAACAAGAAATGTTATATTAGAGTTTTCACTTAACGACCACTTAAAGTTTCAGTCTCTAGCTGAGTTATATTCTATAAAATAATATAAATATAGTTGACGCCCAATATAATGACACCTCTGGTCCAAACAAAAGCGAATGAGATAACATGAGTTTGCTTTATCGTGTTTATATGTAGTGCACATATTTACTTAGATTTTATACTAGATACCTTTTTAAAAAAGTAGAGTTTCAGTTATTTTGAGATTTATAATCCAAAATCAAAACAATATATAACTACAAACTCATAATGCTTTAGGAACTGTGGATTTAATTTTTGCCTCTTACATGCTCGCACTTTCAGATCTGGTTAATATTTATTAGGTCTTTAGTACATATTCTCACAAACACATAATAACAACTAAGACAAGCACATGCATACATTTTTAGTGACTATTCGCTTGCTCCCAGTGAAGCGAAAAGTACCGGTAGTTATACTCCAACAGCCATGAACTTGGTTACCCTTGATTAGTTTACCCTCACATAAGGTTCAACAATTGCGTAATATTTTCACACAGATTAACTAAGAAAGCAGAATTTTATTTACAATTATTAGTTAAGTTTCTATATAGTAATAATCAGGGATGAAAGAACCAGTTAGCAAAAAAAGCTGAATTCTATATAAACACAATCAAACATTATGAAATTAATAAATGTATGGAGCTTAAAAAGCTTTGAAAAAAGCTGATTTCAGTGTAAACGCTGAAAACTTTCATGCCTGAATAATGAGGGGAATATTTCTGTATCCTGATCTGTCATGCCGACTATAAGGTAACAAAATTATTTTAAATTTGCAAACTAAAAAAAATAAATAAAACAAGTAGAAATTTGTCTAAGGACGGCTATGAGTAATATCCTTTCAGTAGCCCCCCTTTTATGTTTTTTTTTTTTAGTTTCTCAAGGATCACTCTGAAAGCTTTTTCAAGGATCAAGGATCACATGAAAGCTGACAAAACTATACAACGATACAGAAATCTTCCTATAATGAGAAACTTGATACAGCAAGGTAAAATAAACGTACAGCAATATGTGATTAAGGCAATAAAAATTTAATAGAGTTGCAAAAACTACGGTTTACCAATTTTAAAAAGGGAGAAAAAAAGGAATTAAAAAGATTATAGAAAAACGGTCATTACAGCAATTTAGACTCATTGAACTTGTATAATTATAAAGATAAAACAACTGCATTTACACCGGCACTAGGTTTGATAAATTTCCACGGCTCAAATGTAAAAAAATGTTACACAAAATTTTCTTCGAAAAATATTAGTTGCATTTAAATGTGCAATGCAAAATTGCTGAGCTTTTATATAAATAATTCTTAAGTTGCGCTTATTACTATGAGAAATAAAAAAAAAAGAACTCACACCATTCTTAATTGACATTGACTAATGCTGATACACATACTGGAATATTTCAAACTATTTTCATTAAATAATTAAGGGTATGCTTAGTGAAATGCTCAGTATTGAGAATAGTTATCACAGCCTATTGTTTGTTTACAAACTGATTTCATAATTATGTAAAGGATCCGGTTGCCTATTTCTGCAAATGTTACTATCCCGTTCAAATGGAAATACTCAATTTGTAAAAAGCCATTGTCACTGCATGCAAAAGTGAATCTCAAAAGCGAATTTTTCGCTAGTGAATATTCATTCATAATTTTCACCAATATCATGCGAAAGAAAATTTGATTCGCACACAGTGTTGCGGCGGCGAAGAATAGGACCACCTACTCGAACTCCGCTGTTCCACATTGTTCTTTGGCTCCTTGTTGGTTCGGGTTGCTTTCGGCAGGATTGCCGCAAAAAAATGTACACACTGAATACGAAAAATTCGAAAACGTGAATGGTCCAAATTTTAGAGTCATCTGCTGTGACCAGTTTTGCATCGTGGTTCAACGCTTTCTCTGCATTCTCAGCATTAGAATTTTAAATTCAAGTCGAAGGGTTAAAACTTTTCTCAGACTTGCGTGTGACGGCGAGTTCATCTGCCCAAAGAAACTAATCGATTCAAGGTTCTACGTAGTCGTCCACCACCATGAACCACCTCTTTACGGTTTAATTGAATAAAAGCCGGAAATGGCTATGCTGCGCTAAGTACAAGGGTATAATTTGAGGAAACGTGTTATCTAGCATAACTGTTGAATAGTTTAATTACCCTGATGGCTATAAAATATCAAAATTGAGCCTTTTTTTTCCTTTGTTTCAGAAGAAATACATAATCTATTTAGCGATATCGATCTTGGTAAAAACGTGTTATTTAGCATTAAAGGGGTAATTGGGCTCATTATAAAAGCCTGAAAGTAACTTTCTCTTAGTTTTTCTTATTCTCCCAATAAGAACAAGTCCTAAGTAGCCCCTAATATTAGATAATATCAGAAAATTGGTAAAATCTATCGTTATCTTGCACAACTTCTAATATTAGAAAGATCCAAGAGGTCGCTGTTTGCTCTGCATTAGATTCTATTTAAACTAATATTATCTAGCTTTCGCCGTTATATTATTTTGCACTAGTTTCGATGCCATATAATATTAGATTTTGTATTTTCTGATATTATCTTGCGTTGCTTTTTATTTTTGGAGTAAGCAAGAGGATTTGGATGGTAGTAGAATAATTCGGCGATATAATTTTACTTAATTTTCTGTATAGCTGTGAAGCAGTAAAACATGGAACAATAGTTTTATAATGTCATTCCATGCACTATTTACTAAGCAATACAGAAATTACTAAATAAAATTATTTTAGCGAACTCTGTTACCATCCATTTTCCTCCCTCTTACTCCTAAGTATATCTTAAGTTCTGCTGATTTTTTTTTAATATTTCAAATTTATTTAAGACTCAAATACTCAATACACAAATATTACTATACTCAATGCTAAAAATACTCAATAATAAAAATACTCAGTAATAAAAACAGTCAATAATAAAAATACTCTATAATAAAAATTCTCAATACTCAAAATTATAAATAGTCAAATTTGGACTACGTGGTCCAAATTTGAGTACTTATTTCATTTTAGCAATAATTATAATTTGAATAACTAATAAAAATAAGTAATTAATACCAATTATTCCCCCTACATCGAATACAAAACATCGAATACCTGAAAAAGTATCGATTTGAAATTTTTAAAAGTTTTCTGTTTACCGCAAATTTTACCTTTCCAACTTCCTGGTATGTGAGAAGATCAGAAATGAAAGACGAAGAGCTTCGTCTTTTATTATATACCGATATTATAGAATTCGATATTACATATCATGCAATACATCATGTATATAGATTTTTACATCATTATAAAATATTTCAGAAAAGAAAATACAAAATTTTATTCAAATGTATATGCAATGTTTAAAATAATACGACAATTGCGATTTGAATTATTCGAAGCATTTGCGTTTTCTGCGCTATACACAAATACGCTATACATACACACGTACATTACATGTACATTGGGCTAAGAAAGAAAAAAAAACGGAACACCAAGAATAACTTTTGACTCAGTGATCGAATTTTCCCATGGTAAGACTTGATTTTAGTTGTTAAGGACCTAACTTAAATATGCTAATTAATTAGCTAGAAATTATAAACTCAGACACAAAACGTGCTTCCTCTGAATAAACATTTTTTTCCCCTGATGGATTTGGATTCCTCGCCGTCAGATTGCGGTTATGGGGTAGTAGCAATCTGAAAAATGTGCCAGGAGAGCAAACCGGAAGCTTGGATTAATGTTAATATATTTTTTATATTTTAACGTAAACAAAGTGTTCTGTATATAAAAATAACTACTTTTTTTAGGAAATAGCGAATAATAGCTAATAAACGGATAAATTTCGGATAATTTTTATTTATTTATTTATTTTATTTTATGTTAATTTTTTAACTTCTTTTTCAACATTTTTAAATGAATAGAGTGTTCTATATATGAAAAGAATTATTTTTCTTTGCTAAANTTTTTTTGTTGGGAAATAGCGAATAATAGCTAATAAACGGTAAAATTTTGGATAATTTTTACTTATTTATTTATTTTATGTTATATTTTTAATTTCTTTTTCAATATTTAACGTGAATAAAGTGCTCTATACGTAAAAAGAATTATTTTTCTTTCTTAAAGAGCGAATAATGGCTGAAAGAGAGACAAAAGTCNCATATCAGGAGGCACACACACATCACATCCCGTAACTCCCTATAACATTAACCTATAAATTTCAAACTCGGCACGAAATTAGAGGTTAATGTACCAATAAATTGAACAGAAGGAATTTTTTATATTCCTATTAGTGGGCCCACGATGGGCCAAAATAAGTTTTGTTGACTAACCGGGAGGAGGTGTTTTAAGCTAAATATTTCCGGGACTGGTAAGTGAATCGTGGCGCAGTTGATAGCGCTGTGGGTGAAGTTGTTATGTAGTCCCGAAGGTCCTGGGTTCGAAACCCTGCTAGCGTTGACTTTTAATTTCTTTTATTTATTTTATATTTTGTTTTTTAATATGTTATTCGACATTTCAACGTAAATAAAGTGTTCTGTATATAAAAATAACTATTTTGTTTTAGGAAATTGCAAATAATAGCTAATAAACTGATAAATTTTGGATAATTTTTATTTATTTATTTATTTTATTTAATTTTTTTATCTTCTTTTTCAACATTTTTAAATGAATAGAGTGTTCTATATATGAAAAGAATTATTTTTCTTTGTTAAAGAGGGAATCATGGCTGAAAAAGGCGCAAAAGTCATATCAGGAGGCACGCACACATCACATCCCGTAACTCCCTATAACATTAACCTATAAATTTCAAACTCGGCACGAAATTAGAGGTTAATGTACCAAAAAATTGAACCAAAGGAATTTTTTATATACCTATTAGTGGACCCACAATGGGTCAAAATAAGTTTTGTTGACTTACCGGGAGGAGGTGTTTTAAGCTAAATATTTGCGGGACTGGTAAGTGATTCGTGGCGCAGTTGATAGCGCTGTGGGCAAAGTTGCTATGTGTCCCGGAGGTCTTGGGTTCGAAACCCTGCTTGCGTCGACTTTTAATTTCTTTTATTTATTTTATATTTTGTTTTTTAATATTTTTTTCGACATTTCAACGTAAATAAAGTGCTCTGTATATAAAAATAACTGTTTTGTTTTAGGAAATAGCAAATAATAGCTAATAAACTGTTAAATTTCGGATAATTTTTATTTATTTATTTATTTTATTTTATGTTATTTTTTTAACTTCTTTTTCAATATTTTTAAGTGAATAAAGTGTTCTATATATGAAAAGAATTATTTTTCTTTGTTAAAGAGCGAATAATGGCTGAAAAAGGGACAAAAGTCATATCAGGAGGCACGCACACATCACATCCCGTAACTCCCTATAACATTAACCTATAAATTTCAAACTCGGTACGAAATTAGAGGTTAATGTAACAAAAAATTGAACCAAAGGAATTTTTTATATACCTATTAGTGGACCCACAATGGGTCAAAATAAGTTTTGTTGACTTACCGGGAGGAGGTGTTTTAAGCTAAATATTTGCAGGAATGGTAAGTGAATGGTGGCGCAGTTGATAGCGCTGTGGGCAAAGTTGCTATGTGTCCCGGAGGTCTTGGGTTCGAAACCCTGCTTGCGTCGACAATTAATTTCTTTTATTTATTTTATATTTTGTTTTTAATATGTTTTTCGACATTTCAACGTATATAAAGTGCTCTGTATATAAAAATAACTATTTTGTTTTAGGAAATAGCGAATAATAGCTAATAAACTGATAAATTTTGGATAATTTTTATTTATTTTATTTTATTTTCTTAACTTCTTCTTCAACATTTTTAAATGAATAAAGTGTTCTATATATGAAAAGAATTATTTTTCTTTGTTAAAGAGCGAATAATGGCTGAAAAAGGGACAAAAGTCATATCAGGAGGCACGCACACATCACATCCCGTAACTCCCTATAACATTAACCTATAAATTTCAAACTCGGAAAGAAATTAGAGGTTAATGTAAAAAAAATTGAACCAAAGGAATTTTTTATATACCTATTAGTGGACCCACAATGCGTCAAAATAAGTTTTGTTGACTAACCGGGAGGAGGTGTTTTAAGCTAAATATTTGCGGGTCTGGTAAGTGAATCGTGGCGCAGTTGATAGCACTGTGGGCAAAGTTGCTTTGTAGTCCCGGAGGTCCTGGGTTCGAAACCCTGCTTGCGACGACGTTTAACTTATTTTATATTTTGTTTTTTAATAGGTTTTTCGACATTTCAACGTAAATAAAGTGTTCTGTATATAAAAATAACTATTTTTTTTTAGGAAATAGCGAATAATAGCTAATAAACTGATAAATTTTGGATAATTTTTTTTTATTTATTTATTTTATTTTATGTTATTTTTTTAACTTCTTTTTCAACATTTTTAAATGAATAGAGTGCTCTATATAAGAAATAAATTCTTTTTTTTTTGTTAAAGAGCGAATAATGGCTGAAAAAAGGGACAGAAGTCGTATCAGGGGGAGCGCACACATCACACCCCGTAACCCCCATTTAAATTAACCTATAAATTTTAAACTCGGCTCGAAATTAGAGGTTAATGTAACAAAAAAGTGAACCAAAGGAATTTTTTATATACCTATTAGTGGACCCACAATGGGTCAAAATAAGATTTGCTGACTTACCGGGAGGAGGTGTTTTAAGCTAAATATTTGCAGGACTGGTAAGTGAATGGTGGCGCAGTTGATAGCGCTGTGGGCAAAGTTGTTATGTAGTCCCGAAGGTCCTGGGTTCGAAACCCTGCTATCGTTGACTTTTAATTTCTTTTATTTTTTTGTTTTTTAATATGTTATTCGACATTTCAACGTAAATAAAGTGTTCTGTATATAAAAATAACTATTTTTTTTAGGAAATAGCAAATAATAGCTAATAAACTGATAAATTTTGGATAATTTTTATTTATTTATTTATTTTATTTTATTGTTTTAACTTCTTTTTCAACATTTTTAAATGAATAGAGTGTTCTATATATGAAAAGAATTATTTTTCTTTGTTAAAGAGCGAATTATGGCTGAAAAAGGGACAAAAGTCATATCAGGAGGCACGCACACATCACATCCCGTAACTCCCTATAACATTAACCTATAAATTTCAAACTCGGCACGAAATTAGAGGTTAATGTAACAAACAATTGTAGCACAGGGATTTTTTATAAACCAGTTAGTGGGCCCACATTGGGCCAAAATAAGTTTTGTTAAACTAACTGGGAGGAGGTGTTTTAAGCTAAATATTCGCGGATCTGGTATGTGAAGTGTGGCGAAGTTTGTAGCGCTTTCGCAAGTTAGATACGAAGTCCCGAAGTTCCTGGGTACAAAACCCTGAGATGGTCGACTTTCAAATATTTTTATATAATTTTTTAAACATATTTTTCGATATTTTAACGTAAATAAAATGTTCTGTATGTAAAAATAACTTTTTTTTTTTTTGGAAATAGCGAATAATAGCTAATAAACTGATAAATTTTGGATAATTTTTATTTATTTATTTATTTTATTTTATGTTATTTTTACAACTTCTTTTTCATTATTTTTAAATGAATAAAGTGTTCTATATATGAAAATAATTATTTTTCTTTGTTAAAGAGTGAATAATGGCTGAAAAAGGGACAAAAGTTATATTAGGAGGCACGCACACATCACATCCCGTAACTCCGTATAATATTAACCTATATATTCCAAACTCGGCCTGAAATTAGAGTTTAAGGTAACGAACTAATGAACCAAAGAAATTTTTTATTGACCATCTAGTGGACCCACAATGGGCCAAAATAAGTTTTGTTGACTAACCGGTAGGAGTTGTTTTAAGCTAAATATTTGCGGGACTAGTAAGTGTAAGTGTCGTTATGTAGTCCCGGAGGTCCGGGGTTCGAAACCCTGCAAGGGTCGACTTTTAATTATTTTTATATTATGTTTAAGAATTATTTTTCTTTGTTAAGTGTTGATTCATATTCAGGTGGTTAGGAGTAGTTGGAGGTTTGGTGGATTAGTTGATGAATATTGACAAATTGAAGATTGCGATGAATACAGAAGATGATAAATATAACACTTGAAAATGAAAACCGGATCATATAATGCGTTTATTTAATACTAGCCGCCTAAGGCGGCCAGCTGTCCACCACGCTAAAGGTTTTCACAAATAAAGTTTTTTAAAACATAGCAGGAAATCTGAAGATTAGTGGCCAATTATAGTATTCCTGTCCTGCAATTTTGTCTTCATATCCAGTTCTGCTGCAGATGTGTTATAGCTCTTGAGGATGTTTGAAATTATATAGCTGCAATGTTTAAGAAGAAAAAAAACTAAAATGCTAAATACATGAAAAGAACAGGAAAACGAATTCATTTTTTATGGTATCAATTTCTATATAATTTTTGATGGTATCAAAAGCCAAATTAAAAAGTACGTGTAATTTGTTCCCATCGGACACAGAAGCATGGATAGGAGATCCAAAATTGGCGAATTATCAAAATATAACACAGTCAACTAGCATATTAATATTGGGTTTAAAAGAATACCTTGGCGATCACGAGTCGCCAACAAATTTATGAGAATTATTACAACCATGCAACTGAAACATTTTAGTAGTTGGAAATTAGAATAAAAAGTTATAAATAGATTTTTGTTTTCGATTAGGCGGGACAATGAAATAATAAGTCTGCCTAGTAATGAAATAAAAAGTATCCGTTACATTGATCTATAGGAGAAGAAATAAATATTTCATGTTCCTTTTTGAAAGCTTAAGTCTTTGATTTATTTTAAATATAATTCTATTAATAAAAATAAGCTTAAGTAATATAATTCTATTAATAAAAAGCTTAAGTAATGAAAGATATTTTAAGAGACAGGAAATAAATATGTAATGCCAATTGTGTCATTACACATGTAATGGGTTTTTATTTGGGAGACTTTTTATATACTTCCTATTTGTATTTATTTGTAAGGTATCGCATGGCAATGTTAAACAATTGATACACGAACACAAACCGGTTTCAGTCGCGTAGAAATAATATAGCTGTGTAGTATCACCCTATAATTAAGATTTTACATAGAATCCCATAGTGCATCTAATAATTTGGTCAGGGACTATATGCTGTTTTGTAGAATATGCTATGTAATATGTTACAGCATATTATTTGGCTCCATTCAATAAGTCGTAGAAATAATGTTGAATTCTATAATTTATGTATATCTATAACATGCAGTCCAAACTGCAGGCAATGTTGTCTTGATGAAAATGGCCATATATTAAAGGCTGTTTAAAATATAACTCTATATAATATATAGTTGCTTCCTCTATATTATATGGCTATAAATAAAAGTATTTACAGTAATACTTACCTGTAATTTTGAAATTTAACCACTCATAATGTAAAAACATTTATACCATAACAAATTTTATTATTGTAGACTAATTCGAGTATGAGTAACGGGCCTAATAGAAACGTAAATAAATCCTCTTTTATAAAATTTGATCAAATTGTATGTCGTCAAAATGAAATATTATTTTTTCAGAAATGTGAGTGAACAATTTTCACTCATGGCCATATACAACTACCAGTATTTTTCATAAATATCAATCTATAATTTTGAATTTGGTCGCATATATTGTAACATGTTTTACTGCATTTTAAAATCATAGGTAATTTAGAGGGGAGTGGCAGCTAAAGTACATAATTGAAATCTCTCTCTTTCACAATTCTTAGTGGTAAGAATTTGGTAACATAGTGACTAGGTGTTCCATGTCTTAATTTTTTTTCGGAAATTTTTATTTTTAAAACTAAATAATAAGGAGCAGATTTTATTCTAAACTATGTGTATGTTTTATTGTCCTGAAATTGATCAAATTTAGATTTACATAAAAAAATGCATATAAAGTTTTATCCTTCCAGAAAAGTGAATCAACAAACTTTATAAATATCAATATACAATAACTTGTATTGGGGCAACTAGGTTATTTTTCTAAGGTGTTCCATTGGCCTCTCATTTAAGTTCCAAAGTCTTATACAATAAACTCATGTAAAAATATTATTAGTCCTAAGTTTTACACTTAAAATTGTGCCGATGCTTATAGTACTTATGTATCTGTAAACCCGTTTTATGTACAGACAAGGAAGAATATTTTGTAATATAGGAATAATTCGTTTACTATTATTGCAAGTGAGAAGTTTTAGTTTAGTTAGGTTCGGCTAGTTTTGAACAAATTCGCTATTAAAATTGAAAGGGCATGAGGCTATACAATGCCCATTTTGAAATTGTTTCGATAGTTTTAAAAGAGAAAAAAACTTATAGTGCGTGGGGTGCATTCATTTATCATTCAAGTCTGTTCCGATACTTAAGGGGCAGATTTTTCTTTTAACAAAATGATTAAGAATGTGTTAGCAACTTCTATTTTATTAATTTCTCAAAAAATTATTTGTTCAAAATTTAATAACAATAGATTTTATTCCGCCCTTTATTTCTGGAAGCTTTAGTAAAATTGAATCTTTGATTTTTTTTTTCCCCTCTGACAATCATACATTGTCTTCTCACAGTTGATTACAACGTTTGTAAACAAATCGTTGCATTGAAGCTAATTTTCTCAATTTCCTTTTAAACTTTTGAAAAAAAAATAATAAAAGGGCTCTTTAAAAAGCCATTTATATATTGATAACATTTAATTATACCGTTCTGTTGATCAATATTTGATTTTCGTATCGAAACGAGAATTGTGCAGTATATCACATTTCAATGCTTCACCAATGCACCTATAAGAATTCGTCCTTAATTATAAAATACAAAATATAACCTTTGCTTCAAAATAAGTGTGAATTGTTTCCCTATTTTTAATTTTTATAATATTAGCCGATACATATTTAAAAGGAATATTTCTGTATAAATCACACCAAATGAAATAAAAGTATTGTTATGTTTCTAAAATATATACAATTTTTTTTAAAAATTTTTCTTTCCTTTTTTTATGAAGTAGATAAAGTTTTAGTCATAAAAAGATTGAAATACAGCATTAATTATTACAATTAAGTATCGTTTTTCTGCATCGTACGGCATGGGACCAATTACTCCGATTCGAGGGGGGGGGCAGGAAGAACACACTGACTTCTCAAGGTATTGGGGAAGCAAGAGAACTTTTAGGGCAATGACTTGGGTCATGTTTTGTTTATGCATGTACATATTTGTACTTTTGTATTTTTATCCTTTTAGATTTTTGAACTTTTTGTCTTGCCATTGGTTATAGAAATTTTTTTTTTCACTAACAAAGGCGTAGTGATAAGTATTGTTTCAAAAGTTGGTTGTTATTAATGGCTCAGTTATCTAATATCGTAGATATTAGATGAAATAAAGTTGAAAGAAAATGTCATTAATTAAATAAATATTAAAAGCATTTTATCCTTTTGTTTTAAAATTATTTAAAAAGGTCTGAAACCTAAAGATTCAAAAATCTTTCAACATTTAATTTCATCTAGAGTAACATAAAAGAAAGTGCTAATAGTCATTATTCTAAAATAAGAATACTTATTGCAAATCAACATAAGTAAAATGCAGTTTTTTTCCGAAGAATATTATTATACACATTTGAATTGCTGGCATTTTATATTGCCAGCGCACATAGCATATTGTTGGCATTTCAATTTTACATAATTACCTTTTCTGAATATTACCTTTTTTAAAATAAATTATTTAAAAATAGTATGCTTAGACTGTGTGAAATACACTGTTCTTATATAAAGTTTCAAGCCTTTAGTAGAAGAGGATTTAAGATAAAGTATACCACAAAAAAATAAAAAAAAGCAAATCAGTTAAAATTTATTTGAATCTTATACAAATGGAATTTTATTATTTTTGTGTCAAACTAAATTTCAAATATTCATTTGTATGAAATAGTTATTTTTCGTACTAAAAAACGAAAGTGACATCTGAAATAAAAAGAAAATAAGTATCATTTTAATAAATAAGGGGAAAATATCTCCATATTTTTAAAGAAAATTAGATTATTTTTTGCAGGGTAGCAAGCAATTCTTAAAAGGTTTATGCAAGTCCATATTTTTACAGAGAGGAGGAAAGATTCAAATTTTCTATACAATTCAAATTTAAAATATTTGTACAAAAATTATTATTTAAAAAAAACTCGAAAATTATTGAATATAAAGTATCATGCCCCTTCATCATAAAACTATAGTTGTCATAGTCTGAGATTGCTGAAAGCTTTTAGACCCTGAAGGGGCCTTTTACCTTTACATATTGAATTAACAAATTGTGATATGATTAAGAAGGGAAAACAAAGATATTTTAAAATCTTGAAGTAAGTAAAATTGTATAAAAATTTGGAAGTACTTAAAACAAAATTGTAAACAGTTTTAGTGAATAATAAATGAGAACGAACAAATAACAAACAACAATAAGGCTTGTATATTTTATTCATCACATTCAGAGCAGTACAAACAAATTCTTGAACAAAATTTTCTTTTGACAGAAACTTTTAGAAAAAGCAAATTAACTTTGAAAAGTAAAATAAGCTATTATTAAAATAAGTCAAAATAATTATCAGAGAACAATTGCTTTCATATAGCTGTTATTCCTTATGTTGAAAAAAAAGTCATAGCTGTTTTAGAAAATATCACTGACCTGGCTTCTGATTGTCATAACTGAGAATTTATTTCATGATCAATATTAAATTTTTACAGGAACGTTTTGAAAACATACAGATATCAAAATTTAATTGCTGTGATAAGTACTTTCTTAGTTAATCTTTTTCAAAATTACAAATGTATTCTTTGCGTCATGTTTAGCAAGAACTATTCGCAGGAAAATTGTGATTCTTTTTTTACTTTTGCAGATACTCTTGTGTCTGGAAATGAGTGCACTTTAAACTTCAAAACACTTTTAAGACAATGAAATAGTTCATACTGATGGTTTTTTAGATTTTTCAACGTAAAGTAAAAATGTCAGTCAAGTAATGAACTTTTGCTGCCACATACAACTTTAAATTTTTTTCCAGCTTTTTCAAAATTTTCCATTAATTTTGAACTATTAATTAATTATAAAAATATTCATATAAAAAAAAAACGTGCAACGCTAAAAAAACGTGCAACATTTCTGTGTTTTGGGTATGAACAAAACACTAAATATTCTATGCTCATTAAGAAAAAGAATATTTTAATTAGTAGTTGGATCTTAATCTTTACATAAACAAATATATTTAATTCTTTGCTTCATTCTCGGTCTTCTACTATCGCAAATACGTTTCCTGTCTCGCTCTTATAATTTGATTTCAAACTATCATTTTCTCTCCTTTTTTCAATGTTATTATTTGTTCGCTAAATTAAAGATTCAATTTAAATCTCTATGCTTCGAATTTGTAAACATACACCTTACTTAAAATTTAATTTTACAAGAGGCTGAATTTCATAATTGTAACTTTTTCTTACCAGATATAAGATTAAAGAGTAAATTTATTTGTTGATTCTTTTCGAATTTAGATTTCATGCCTTTCGACTCTCATGCCTTCGATTGATTATTCTTTTAAAATAATTTTTCAATTCATTATTATTGTTTTATATACTTTGTAATTTAGTCTAGCTTAATATACAGGCAATAGAAATATAATCTTTTGCAGCTACGAAGTCTTACTTTCGAACATAAATTTTATTTAGAATTCAACCTAATTTAGGAGCAACGAAGTTTAAGAAATTTGCAATGAATGCCAAAGTCATCAGAGGTGGAGGTTCCGTTGAGGAAGAAGCGTAATGAACTATTTTGGTAAGTTAAGATTGCAAAGCAATCTGAAAGACCACCAGTTTTAGTAGGATATGATAGTTTTCTTTACAGGGAAAAGTTTTTCTAAATAATATATTGTTTAAAACTATGACTGGAGGGGCTATTTTTGTACTAAAGTGTTCAAGTATTTGAGTAATTGAGTAATACTGTTGACATGGATAGCAATATAATCAATCATCAGTTTATTTAATACAAAAATAGAAAAAAAAAAGTTTTGTCTTGCAAAATATACCTTAAAATATAATTAAGTTATAAAAGAATATTAAAGATTTAAAAGTTATCAAAAATAAACTGAAATATATTTAATAAAAAAAATTGTTGCTTAAAATCAGTAAAAGGTAAGCAACTATTTATTGGTTATGACAAATAATAATATTATTTAAAGAAAGTAATTCATCGGGAGTATTTCATCAAAAGATTTTAAAAAAATTGTATGTATAAAAATAACCTTTA
>NW_027261845.1:0-4033 GCF_043381705.1 Parasteatoda tepidariorum | reverse complement strand
GAAACCTAAATTAAAAGTGGTGAAACGTGTGGTAAGTATACTTACCACGGCCTTCAAAAGGGTTAAAGTCGCTTTTTAAGTTCTAAGCTAAAGAAAGTAGAAAACTTTTAAATTGTCTTTAAAAGGGATTTTAATCTATTTTATTACCAATTGGATATTAAAATTGTTACCTTAAATTCAGTTGCAAACGTACTAAAATTAATTTGAAAAATATAATAGTGGCCAATTTCATTTATTTGTACGAGTTTTAATTCATTTTCAATTATTCTGAATTTCTTATTCTGCATTCCGAGATTAAAACAATACTTTATTATAGTGTTTTATAATATTATCAGTGCTTTTTTCACATTTTAATTTTTTGGGAACTTTGTTTCTGTTTTGTTTTGTCGCACTGTACAAAACAAATTAATCTACTTTTTATAAATATTATTTATAGGTGTTGTCAACAAAATACTTTCTTCGAAGGCATTCCTTCCACTAAGTCGTATAAGTTATAACATTTACATAGTGCACCCTTTATATTTGATATTTAGGGATGCTATTAATGCTGAAAGATATTACATGGATAGAATTTCCCAAGTAAGTTTGCTTTATATTCTTGCACCAGAAAATGTGTTCAGCATGGTTTTTAAAATCTCTTTCTCCAAGGAAAATAAAAAAGCTACAATTTAAGTCACACTTGAAGGAAAATATAATTTAAACTGTATTCTCGCTGTGAGAATTTTCTGGGCTGTAGAACGGACAAATAACTGAAATATTTTGAAGTTAAACTTTTTGAAAAACACCAATTTTTTGACATTTTTCCACATTCCAGATGAAAATTATCAAAACCATATCATGTTCTCTTTTTTTTGTAATTTCTTATGAGTTCAGCTCATGAATCAAGTTGTTAAATATTAAAAAATTATACCACAAACGCTTCTCAATTTTTTTTTCAGAATTGTGGCTTTTTTTCCATATTGACATTATAGCTTTTATATATATANACCTCGCTATATTGGACAAATAGCGATATTCTCTGGAAATTGTGGCTCTTGGACGACCTTGCCCAGGCATTCTCTCGATGAATCCGGAGTCCTGAAACTGTTTCCAAAAGTTTAATATGACGCTGGGTGTTAAATTGCACTCTCTAGAAATCTGAGATTGACTTGCTTTTAGCCTCCCCTCAACCTCTTTCCATCATCTGAAAGTTCGAGGTTGCTCATTTTTACTGTTACAATTTGAATTTAACCTATTGCTGCAAAGTAACTCCGAGAAATTCTTGGATGTGCGCTTGCGAACGAAATGTGTATTAACTTACGCACACTTATAAAGCCTGTTTCTTTACTGGCTTCTCCTACTTACGCATGTACGATTACGCATTTGATGTACAAGATTTGTATTCTTGTCTAGAAACAGTGGTTTTACATTCAGTTCAGTTCCTCTTATGAAATTCGATAAAATATGCAAATTCTCTTAATTTATTTCACCAGTGTATTATACAAATACAACATTTGGTGCGTTACACTTTTGACACTGCCAATTGTAATACCTGTGACAATATTCCAGGGCCTTTACTATGTTTAATATAAATGCAATATTTTGGTGAGTTGATCTTGGAACACTGGCAATTATTATTCTTCTGAAAATGTTCCAGGACCTATTCCAGAAGAAAATAAGTATTTTTGAACACTCTATGCTGAGAAAATCAATCAATAAGCTTGTAACTTGTATCGATTACTTAAGTTGTCATTTTTAACAATCGCATAAAATTGCGTAAAACTAGAGTAAATATTTATGGAGATATGGACATTTTTATATAATGTAGTAACTTAATTACTTAAGTTACTTAATTACTTAATTACTTAGATTACTTAAGTTGTCATTTTTAACAATCGCATAAAATTGCGTAAAACTAGAGTAAATATTTATGGAGATATGGACATTTTTATATAATGTAGTAAATCGTATTTGGGAACCAATAAAAAGGTTTGAATTGAATATCTTGAAAATTTAAAACGTTTCAAGTAATTTTCTAAGTAGTTTTTCTATTTTTTTAAAGAAAGCTCATAACGATCAGGGGTTTCCCAAAATTGGGGATCATTACCCAATTTTGATATGTAAAAGTATGTTTTCTTTCCTTATACCATCACATATCGGTTTCCGGACTATTATTGTAAGGTATGATCATTTGTTATTAATTTTGCATTATGATACGAAATGAAATTTATGGAAAACCCCTGATCATTTTGAACATTGCTTTAAAAAGTGCAAGAACTACTTTGAAAATAGCATGAAACTTTTAAAATTTTTAGGATATTCAAATCTAACTTTTTTCATTAGCTCGCAAATGCGATTCACTACAAAATAAAGAAAAAAAAATTCTAAATAAAGTCTTATGATCTCACTTTATAGAATGATTTATTAGATAAATAAAAGTTTCAAATTTATAGGCACTAACTTTTTTAAAATTATGTATTTTGGTTTTTAAAAAAAAAATATCAGTAAAAGCTATTTCATTGCTTATTATTTATTTTTTATGAGTTACTCATAAATTAACTCATAAAAAATATTTATTTAAGATAATAATAGGACATCGTACAAGACTGAATTCTTATCTTTATATGATTTATTAGTTCAATTTATTCAAAACGATTAACTCGGACTTCATATTGTTCCCATATTTATAAATTGTATTTTTTTTTCTTTTTCAGATTGGAGAATTCATATTTTTTTTTCTATTCTCAATATTCGCGGGCTTCCTCATGTACATCACAATAGAAATTCCTTTTAATAAAATTATAAGTCTATTGACGAAAAATTTTAGAGTTTCAACACCACACAATGGCAGAAGGGAAGAACCTTTCAATAAAATTTATGATCCATTAAAGGAAAAAGCTAAAGGTTCAAAACCATCCAATGGCCCACTGGAGGAACCTTTCAATGAAACTAATGATCCATTGAAGGAAAGAGCTACAAGTTCAACACCGCCCTATGCGAGAGCTCAAATCGGAAACTGGTTAGGGTATTAAATTAAAAATAGAGCATAAAATCACTAATGTACAACCATTTTAATTTCTGTATTGCAAATATTCAGCTCAGAAAAAAAAACTAAAAAGCATCCGTTAATTCTCTAAACGGGTGAAAAATTTTATTAAAATAAAATTTTTCAAAATAAAATACTTCATGATGTTAGAACAGTTTTAACATTACGAAATGACATTTTTTGTAAATATATGCTTTCTTTATACATTTACATTGGCTAATGGCTGACTTAAAAAATTTACCTTGAATATTGGCATAGAATTTCTATGATTGTAGATTTATTACAAAAAGATTATATAAGACGCAAAACACACTATAAAATAATGTACTTTTAGAGAAATTCAAACCAATGCCACATAAAAGTTGTTTTTCCTTCAAACCTGATTTAAATCGTCCGTTTGTTGTCAATAGCGACAAGACGTTTTTTTGTGCGATGTTGTGAGTGTAAAAGAAAGAGACCTTGTTGCCTTCAGCAACTACAATATAGAAGTAAGTCAGCTTTGTGGTGGACTATGTAGTTTAAGAGTTTTATGCTGGACCAGAGATATATGTAGATACACAGAAGAAGAAAACTTTGCAGGAATGGAATTCGACAAAAATTTGTTTGGCCTCTTTGTAAAAATACGATTCGAAATGCATTAAACATTTATCAACTACTTGATTGATGCAACTTCTTTTCGTATTCTTCTTTCCTTTTATTTTTCTCAAATATTAGAAATTTAAATAGTAATAAAACAAGTTATTTTTACATTTTAAATTTTTCAATGTTGCGAATACTCTAAAATAGTAAATGAAGTCATTTGCAAAGTAAAATGCAAAATTTCATAATGCGTCACTTAACCTATTTTAATGATGGGTAAAAAGTATCACTACTTTTCACCCATCAGAATGCGATTTATCACTTTCAGTGACTTCATACTTTTTTTCAGCTTTGCAACCCAGTATCTCTTAGTTAAATCAATTGCAAAAATCACGTTTTGTTTACCAATTTGGTTCGAATTAACCTCAT
>NW_027261844.1:0-4036 GCF_043381705.1 Parasteatoda tepidariorum | reverse complement strand
CCCCAGAATGACAACCTTACATGCTGGTAGAGACAACCTTACATGATAGGTAGAGAATAGCACATTTGGCCTTGGAAAGAGTGTTTTTATATCTTTCTGGACAATATATTTAAATGTTGGGTCATTCCACAGAATTTCAACAAATATTTATTTTTTTGGTTGTCGCACCATTTTTGATTTTTTTCATACTTTGTATGTGGAAACATATGTACCAAAGAAGTTAAAATCCATTTGCAGAAAAATTTTATCTTCTTAATTTTTTTAATTAGGGGGGATTGAAAATGGCGACCTTGCTCGTTTTTATGAAATTCAGGGGTGTCTTAAATCTTACATATTTTCTAAACTAATAGAGATAAACAAAAAATTCAAAAAGATATTAAATCCGTGTAGTTTTTTAAATTAAATCATGTAAAATTTGTGGTTTTATCAGTACTTAAAAAAATTGTGAGCACTGTAAAAAAAAACGAAACATTACTCAAAATGCCAGTTTTTGAAAATAAATATCTCATGAAGGGGAAGAGATAACAGTTTGGATTTTTTATATGTGTTATTGCTACATATAACATATTCCTGGAAAAAAAATCAGGCTGTTATTTCCTTTCCCTTCTGAATTATAACAGTTGCAATTTTGAAATTTTTCAAAAATTTACATTTTTGACACCCTGTAACTCAAAAGGGGGAGGTGGTATTCACATTAAATTTGACAAGGTAGGACCTGTACATATAACATCTATAATCTGTAAATTTTATTCTGTTATTCCAATTGGTCTGTGAGATACAGAGATTTGAAATTGAAGAAATGACAGGCAGCCGTGAAGGACTTTATTAGGCCTAATCTGCCATTGAACAACTATTGAAAAACAAAAAAGTTAATTTTTCTTTTTAAAGTTTACATTTCATTTATTTAATGCTTCAATTTTTTTAAAAAAAAAAGCTCTGAAATTGTAGCACTTAGTTCTGGCTTAATGCTGTGCACTCGTCCTGTTTGTGTTGATAAATCCAAAGGAGATAAAATTATCAGAATATTTTTTTGTTCAACCCATACACTATCATTCTTCGAAATCTTAAAGCAAGTACCTGGTCCAGAAGGATGAAAAAAATGAATTTTGAAATCTTTTTCAACATTAGATACATCTTTTACTATTCCAAGCCACCACTTTTATTCATAAATACAAGCTATATAGCTCTCTTTCTTGATACTCTCAAAACAAATATCTTCTGTTGTATTTTCTTTTGTGATTTTTGTGTCAGTATAGTGTTCAGAAAATGAGATTTCTCGAACTCTTAAAGTATGAACACTTATTGGGATATAACTGTGGTAACCCCGTGTATTTAATATTCTAATGCAGGAGGCAAACCTGTTGGCAAGAAATTCTCCTGCCAGTTGAACCTCTAATTGTGATACAAAAATATACTGAATTCCAGGAATATTTTCTTCACAAAATTTGAACATATCTTTTGGAGTTATGATTTGATTCTCAGTTATTCTTTGTAGACTGGCTTTTGATACAAGTCTTTTTGTGGTGCCTCCAATGCCATCACAAGGCCCTTTGCCATGTGAAGTGGCAAGGAAATGACACTCGGCATTCAATCCAAAATCATGTTGATGGTGACTGAGATTCACAAAGTTTTTTCGATTTTTCTACTGCCCTGATGCACCATCAGAAAAATACACAACTTTTTCTACATATGTAGCACAGGCTTTCAAAAACTTGATTATTTNGTGACTGAGATTCACAAAGTTTTTTCGATTTTTGTACTGCCCTGATGCACCATCAGAAAAATACAAAACTTTTTCTACATATGGAGCACATGCTTTCAAAAACTTGATTATTTCCTTTTGGAAAGTATAAACAGCTTCCTCTGAATGAGTTAGACAATCACTTATTATGCAGACACTCTTGCTTATTACTTCTGCCAATTCATAATTTTCTTTCCGAATATATAAAATGAAAGGATGGAGAGTGGCTTGTGCATTCTCCCAATGGTAAGAGTGAATTTTGTCTTGTATTAGAAATGTGTAATTCTCTGAGAAGTCACCTTGAATAATACATTCATTAGGTTTCAAATAACTTTTTCTATTTTTTAAGTACCGTGACTGACTTTTAGCAATAAAATGATGTGACTTAAATTTTATAACCTGATCAGCTAACCTTTCAATAAAATCATCAATACTTTCTGTTAAAGATAACAATTCACAACGATCTGTAGTGGTCCACTGTTTATAATTTATAGTATGAATAATTTCATTGTCTGTTTCCATTATTTCGCATAAGTACTGGCGTAAAAGTGATAGTCCATGACATTGTGGACAACCATGGAGCATGCAAGTTTCATTTTCAATATTGCAAGCAACTTTTGACAGCAAATCCTTATATGTTATTGAAAGTTTAGCAGCACTAATCATTAATTTTACATTTTGATGCTTCATGCATACACATACAGAATGTGTACCATGAGCTCCAGCCAATATGCACCATTTAGGGCGCAATTCTGCAAATTTAGAAAAGGAAATTTTGATACCTGGGAAAGTTTCACAAAATTTAATATGTAGCTCCTTTAGGTTACAGAGTATAAGTCTTTTCTGTTCATGTTTCTTTTCTCCATTTGAATTTCTTATTGTTACATAATCTTTCATGCCTGGACACATTCTTGTGACTTCATCAGAATTATAGAACTGGTAAACTTCTCTAAGATCAGCATCACTTAATGTCTTACCACTTCCAGGTTTCCTATTTTCGAGATCAGGCAAAATACCATAATTTGAAACAAGTTTCCGAGTTTGGCGAACTAAATATTGACTGACACCAAATTCACCCGAGGTGCGTTCCACAGACCATGCTGTAGGTACCAGACTTAAAGTCTTTACCTTTTCAGATACACATGTTACCTTTTGAATTTTTTCTTAAGTTTTTCCATCAAATCAAAATGAAAATTTTCTTCATTGTTGCTATCTGTATCTGAATTATTGGGATTGATATCAAAACTAGCTTCAAGTTTTCTTTTTACATTATGCTGAATTTTAAGTAATTTTTTCTTTGCAGCACCTGTTCTTTTCTCTTTTTTTAATTTCTGAATTTTCAAAGGTGAGACACCAATGACTTCACAGACCTTATTTAAGTCACTCATTGCTGAAGATGAAGGTTCATATTCTGGATCCTCATCATTATCCAAATTTTCACATGCAAACAGCTCATTATTCAATGATTGGATTTTCATATAGCATGCAGAACATAAAGATTTTCCGGGGGTTAATGGCAATTTTCCCAAAAAATTATTAGATAATTCAACAGTAATTTCACAAAGAGATTTCTTAATACATTTCTTATGTACTGACATAGGATCACAGCAAGTTTGGCCAAAAAGATGGTGATATTTGTGCAAATACTTTTTTTTCATGGTAAGTGCAAATAGTATGGAATTCTCCAGGAATTCTTAAGCTAAGAATTTCCTTATCAGTTAGGCTTAAGTCATTAATAGTTTTGATTTCTGAAATTGAACTATAAGAACTGTTTTCACAGCTTTCCTTAGTAATTTCACCAATAGAGCATTTCATGTTTTCATTCTATAAAAACTAACATACAAAAAATGCTATAAAATTACTCCCTTCACAAGTTACTATTTCAACAATATACCACAAAGTAGAAATAGCCAGTTGACTTGCTTATGCTCTAATATAAGTTGTAACACAAACCTAAAGTAAGGGAAAGTGTAACTTGTCTGTTATTGGCTATTTATTAAAATGAAACTTAAACCAAAAGCTGATAGGCTGTTCAGACAGAGAACTAAAACCCAAAGTTCTACCCGATGGGTTGTAACACAATTGAAACCAAAACAAAATACTATTTTGCAATAACTTGATAAACAGTATTTATTGTTTATTGAAAGAAATAGTAGGGATTGGTTGGGGGAAGGGAGAATATACAAGCTGGGGTATTCTCCCCCAATTCACTTGCCCTAACTTTTTTTTTAAATTGCAGATGGGGTTTCTTCTTTTTTTGGGGGGAGGGGGGGGTATTAAAAAATAAAAAGGAAG
>NW_027261843.1:0-4050 GCF_043381705.1 Parasteatoda tepidariorum | reverse complement strand
AACTCCCGAAGAATTTGTCATTAATAAAAGACTGTTACCTGTATCATCTTCTGCAGCACCAGTATTGTTTGCTAGAAAAAACAGATGGCTAAAATACTAAAATATTCTGTAAACCATTAGTCGTATTAATAAATGATTTTAAAATATAAACTTGTATTTTTTCGACTTTCATTAAATTCTTTTTTCATTCACACACACAATACAAACAAGGAGACATCCGTAGGTCCCTCTCAAGGAGACCTTCCAGGGTGCGGGACGAGGACCCTTCTCCTATGGCACTCCGCGGTTTTTTAAGTGGGCGTCGCCACTAGGCACGCTTTTTTTTTGAGTGGGTCGCATCCACTATGCACGCTTTTTTATGAGTGGGTCGCATCCACAAGGCACGCTTTTTTTTATGAGTGGGTCGCATCCACTAGACATTTTGATCCTTTAAAATCCATAAGGGAGAGTTGTGTAATCAGTCTCGTTAATAATCCTCTTGTCGTAAACCATACGATACTTCTTTGTTTCCGTCATGTTCACAACCTTCCTCTTCTTTGGCTGGCGGACAATTTTTGAAGGATTGCAGAGAGGTATTGTGGTTTCTCTGTCCAAAGAACACACAAGATGTTTAACTGAATCGAAATTCAGGATTTCAGAGTTTCTAAAATTCAAAGAGAAACCTCTAACTTTACAGCATGTTTTGCCCGACGCTGTTCTATAAGCGTAGTTTTTTGCTCCGCCTGTGGAAAAAAAGCAATGCTTCTTTAAATTTCTAAGTAATTATATTAATAACTGAAAAATATGAAATTAAAAATATATTTACCAGAAACAAATGATGTAATCACATCTCCGTCAAGCTCATCTGTGAATTCGCCCAAGAAGTTTTCCAAAGGTGGGTCATTATCTCCTGTGCTTGCATAAATAATGGAATCCGTGTCATGGTATAGGACGGAATCACCAAGTTTATCCATCTCTTCATAGAGTTTTAATCTGGCCCATGCGGTTGTAAAAGACGCTATAAATATGTTTGTTGTTGTGTCTTGGTCGATAAATTCCTTCACAGCTTCCCACTGTATTGCAGCAACTTCGGAACTTGGAAAATATATATCTTTAACCTATAATTAAAGCAAAATAAAATTTAAATTATATTTGAGTTAAATTATATTGAAATTAAACATATATTTTACTTAAATACACGCAAAAAAGATATCTTTTTCGTAGAATCAGCCAGCATCTTATTAGGTATCGTTTACGTAGGTCGTTTACGTATGTTAAAAGGGGTTTGAAGAGGTTCATTGCCCATCTGAAAAAAATAATTTTTTTGTAACACAAGAGAAAAAACAATTCAAAAAACATTCTTTCAACTAAAGAAAAAAAAGAAAACCCACCTTCCCCAAAAATTGTTAAGAAATGCTTTGGATACTGCCCGTCGACCAGGATTTTTTTCAATTCTTGTTGGGTCCACATCTATTCCTTCTCTGTTTTTATAATCTTGAATGTATTGTAGTTTATCTTCTGGACTCACACAATTTGCTGGCCAGCCACTACTCTCTTGTTTGATCTTTAGGAAGAGATCGATATATGAACGGAAGAGACGGTTGGATTTCTCCTTGAAGTTATAGACTTCGTATATCTAAAAAGCAAGAAATAATAAAGATAAATATACATACACAGCATTTTTATGATTATTTGAAAACATAAGAATTAAAAAAAAACTGAATAACCACCTTAACGATTCTATATCCCTTTTTAATGGCAAGTTTAACCTCCTCGGATACCCAGGTTCCAATTAATGAACGTTCTTCATCTGTGTGCTGGCAGACTGTTTGAGCCAAATTGTCAGTGCACTTTCTACATAGCGGGAACATCAGTTTCTGATTAGATCTGTACGGCAGAACAGGTAAGTACAGTCCTCTTGGTGGTAAGACCTTGCATTTTATTAACCCAAAGTAATTATTTACATCCTGAAAATCCGATGTTATGATTTCCGGATGACCAACTGGNAGGCAGTTAATCCAGACAACAAAAGAGAATTTTACCTCCTCATGGCAGAAGACGGAAGAATATCTTTGACACGTGAGACAACATGCCGTAGTGGACGAGTTTATAAATGGCCCTTGGATATCACCCACGCCCAATGGCACTCCATCCGTAGAGTTTACAAAAATGTGATCTCCAGTTACATAACTTTGAAGTACAAGCACAGAGACTTTTTAAAAACTTTTAAAATGGTGTCAAAACGTGTACTGCCAATGGAGAAACCCAACAGTGCCCGCTATGAAGAAGCAGAGGGTGATATGAATCGTTGTTTTGCCATAGTGTTGTACAAACACATAGGTGAAAAGAAAGGTCTTAGCCCACCTATGCGAATTTGCGGAGAAGAGATTGAAATCTCTGACTTAGTCTCCATCAGAGACTTTAATGAGTCTTGTATGTATCTCAATGTTGTGGCATTAGCCAGAGACTTTGAACTAGAACTTGTTGATAATCACAAGTTGTTCCCAGACCAAGAACCATTAATTGACTTTTTAAGTGAGAACTATTTAAAAAATATTCGATTGGATGAATGCATTGCTGCTGCAAGGAAGGATTTTTGTAGTTATGATTTTTAATTTTTTTTAAGTATTTAAATATATTTGTTTGAATAAATGTAATTAGTTTGTTAAACATTTTTGTTTTTTCTTTCCATGTGTTTACTGACTTTTCATTTTTCAGAGGATTGTGAAATTTTCTTTTTCAGCAGGCATGAATTTTCTTTCTTTCACGTCTTTTCAGAGAGAGACAGTTTTATTGTTAAAAGTTATTGCATGATTTTGTTATTTAAAAAAGAGATAATATTAATAATGAAATGTTAAGATTGTAGGTAAAAAAATAGATTAAAAAATATCAATCTTACTTTATCGCAAATGGAAAATTTTTGCCTATTCTGTTTCGCTTTGTGGGAATCATAACACTGTTCAGATCTACACAATCGGTCGCAGTCCTTGCATCTTTTAGGATTTTGTGTAGGTTGGCACTCTAGTTTTCGGCAAACGGGGCAAACATATTTGCAAGTGTGATTTTCCTCGTGATCATAAGCCTTCTCGCATCCGATACAGTAAAAATTGGACGCATAGAACCCTGTCATGGTTGTAATAGGACTATAATGCTCCTTATGTAACCATAAGTTAATTCGTTTCCGCCTTGGAGTATCACTCTTGTACGATAGCTGAAAATTATATGAGAACAGTTGAAATATTTATTTCTCATAAAAAAAAAAGATATTGTTAACATAAAAAAAAAAATAACACGGCAAAAAAAAATTACTTTTTTTCTCCTTTAAATGTTAATTAATGCTACTAGGTCTATTTTCTTTAATTAAATAAATAAAATAATAAGTTGATCATAAAACAGTCAAAATAGAAAAAACTTAGAAAATTAATAAATAGAAAATTATATAGAAAATTTTATTAAGTAAAATAAATAGAAAATTTTATTAAGTAAAATAAATAGAAAATTTTATTTAAACAACAGTTTAAATTCATTGAAGTCGAAATCGAAGAAATCAATATAATAAAGTATATTCTTAAAATTTTAAAGAAAAGCTAATCTTTCTTTTTTTGATATCAAATTTAGAAGAAGAAAAAACAATATCTAAATATTACGAAGAAACAAGCATGTAACTAATAATTTTGTATGATTAAATTATAGTTAAAAAACTTACCCCGTTTCCATTTGTGGAGGAAAACACCACTATTTGTGTATCTAAAAATTCCTCAAACCTTGCAATTTCAGAATATGTGCATGGACCTAGTGGAACATCGGCATCTTCATGTAATTGTTTTGCCCTCATCATTAACGCTGGACGACATGCGTTGCGGAAAGCATTTGTGGATCTTGTATCCCCATCATTCAAAGCAATTGCCCTGACTATAGCCTTTGCACAACATAGCCCAATATCATCTCTTGGTATGAAGATAATTGATCGTTTTCGAAGCTGGTCAATCTCAGCGTTGATTACTCTCCTAGTACCGCCTCCTGCTCCGACATCCCGTTTCAATGTTATCACATCGACGGTAAATCCATCCG
>NW_027261842.1:0-4053 GCF_043381705.1 Parasteatoda tepidariorum | reverse complement strand
TTATAGTGTATTTAAATAAAAATCAAAAAGATCTGATTTAAATCAAAAAAATCCGATTTAAATCAAAATAATCCGATTTTTTTGATTTTTTTAAAAAAAATCAAAAAAATCACAAACCCTGGTTTAAAGGAATTGTTAAGCTCCGTTCGATGAAAAATTACTGATAACTTCAGTTTGGTGTAGGAGTTGTCTTAAGTCATGTTCTTGATAACTGTTGTGAAACGCCAATAGCTCTTCTACACTCATATTGGCAGAAAGAAGCTATGCACAAATCGATAAAGAGGCGTTGATAATAGTTTTTGGTAAAAGTAAACTTCATAATTTTATTTATGGACATAAATTCACTATTAGCCCCTGCTCGAAATGTTTTTAAAAGATAAGCTTACTAAAGAAATTTTGTCTCCTTGTATGCTGAGATGGTCTTTCATACATAACGCATATGATTATACTTTAATTCATAGACTAGAGAAAAAAAATTCGATATGCAGATTCTTTAAGTAGTTTTCCAAAAAAGACTGATATATTTGTGGTTCCCGCTTTCTTAAGAGGTATTGTTTGCGGCAGGATTTACAAGATCCTCTTAAGTTTGACCGAATATCAAGAGTGTTGTTAAGAATCATATGCATACCCCAGGGTAATTCCACAGTAACTCATGCTACAGATTTTTAGAAATCTAGCTTTCAAATACGATGCAATAATAAATATTGCACTTATTTTCTTTCAACAAAATTTAGGTTGATTGCAATTTTTCTGTTTTTTTTAATGATGCCATTAAAAATCCTAAGAATCTCTTAACTTTTTGAAATTTTAATTAAAATAGCTTGGTAACTCATGTACTTTAAGTCTTATGAGTGGATTGTATGTATCACTCTTATCACAAAATAGCATCTAGTTTTATTTTCAATAGTTTAAAAAAACTAAATATTTGACAAAATATATCAAGTATAAGGTAACTCCTGCTACAGTACTGGTAACTCATGCTGCATTAAAGATGAATAACTTTTAAAAATGATTACAGAAGCAAAATAAAATATTATTTTGGTATTTATTTAACATTAAGTATTTAGAAACAGGGATGTGATTCTTCCGCGGATTCGCGGATTTCCGCTTTTTGTCAGATTTTTCCATTTTTCCCGCTAATTTCCGCGGAAATTTTTTTTTGAACAAATTAAAATACTTTATGAGGAATTTAATTTTCCGCGGATCAAAAGTATTGAAGTCCTCATTCCTCCCTCTGAAGTTTCTCTAAAAATCATTTCCTTGGGATAAAACTGGTTGACCTTTATACAGAGATGAGATTTTTCGTTTTTGCCTCTTGAATTTCAGCCTTTTTATCAAAAACTCCGATTCTCTAAAAGTTTCGTTTTTTTTTNTACATGTTAAGTACTTTAAGTCTTATGAGTGGATTGTATGTATCACTCTTATCACAAAATAGCATCTAGTTTTATTTTTAATAGTTTAAAAAAACTAAATATTTGACAAAATATATCAAGTATAAGGTAACTCATGCTACAGTACTGGTAACTCATGCTACATTAAAGATGAATAACTTTTAAAAATGATTACAGAAACAAAATAAAATATTATTTTGATATTTATTTAACATTAAGTATTTAAAAAAACATTATTTTATTGAAAATTAAAAAAATATTAAAACATTTAACGTTGTTCAAGAACATCAATTTCTTCCTTAAATTCGTAGAAGAAAAGGCTCCCACTCTGTTTTATTACTGCATCTGGTAAAATCTTTATGATGTTTTCGAATGTCACATAGGAAATGTCATTTTCATCTGAAATGAAAATTTTTTTATTCATGTTTTTCTTTCTTAAAAACATTACCTTTACTTCTCCGTCATCTTCAACTTCACCTTGTGAAATAGCAGCATACCTTAAAATTTGCTTCTTACCTAAACATTTAATAAGTAGGAAAGTACCAAGTTTAATGCTTAATTTTGGAACATACCTAAAAATTTGCTTCTTACCTAAAATAGGTAGGTAAGTACCAAGTTTAATGCTTAATTTTGGAGGTTTAGTTGGTAAATTTTGTTCTGCTAAACTGGAACATATTTTTTTGGTTAACAGAGCACCCGTCACCTTCTCCTGGTTCACATAAATGCAATGCATTTTTTTTATACTTTCTAATGGCAGTGCTTCTTCAAATATTGAACACATATTTAAATTTTGATTTCGTTCCTCTATTTCATTGCACTTCATTTCAATTATTTTTATATCCGATCCAGTTCTTTCAGCTGCAGCTTTGAAGTCGGAGGCATTGAAAACAGAGCCTTTGCGTGCTTTTACGTAATTTCGAACTTGGCGGTTCACAGCCCCACCTATTCCGTCAACTGGGCCCTCGCCGTGTGATATTGCAAAGAAATTCCAAATAATTCTTTTTCTAAATTTGTTTTCCAATATAGGGATTGCAGCTGCAATAAAACGATTTGTGAACTGCGATGAAGGGCCATCCGACCATATATTGACCAGAATAATACTTTCTGGGAAATCTTCAAAGATTTTATCTAAATATGGAATTATACTTCTTTTTGAATGATCTAAATCATTGGATACAATAACAGCAGGGTGATGCTGTCCATTATACCACGACGAAATAGTAAACAGACTCACTTGCGGCTGTACCCAATGAAAACTTTGTATTTCATCCTGAGCAACACAAGTGTAATTCTCTGCAAAATCAATTTGTAGCAAAGCAGTGGTAAAATCGGTGCTTTGGGAGCCTACCTCTCCTTTCTGCATCTGATATGCTAGAGCTTGTTCATTTTTAATGAAACAATGAAGTAAAAAATCTTTTTTCATTGAAACTATGTATTTTCCAAGATCTTCGAGGCTACCTTCTTCTACAACTTTTGTTAACTTACCTTCAAAATCTTTCCACTTGTTCCATTCAGCCATATTTGAAGTAGATGTAGCAAAACAAGATTCAATACCATTTTCAAAAAACTTTTCACATTTATTTCAAGAAATTTGCCAGCAATTTTCAGTAGGATTCTCGCAAAGAAAATCTTTCATAAATCCTAAGGAATAAGCTGGGAATTCTGGGCAATACTTCTTGAAGCTTTCGATAGCAGAAATAAAATTTTCATGAAGTTTGCATAAGCACACATTATGAGGCATTTTGCTGCTTAAAAATATGTGCTTTGCAGGGATGAGATTCTTCCGCGGATTCGCGGATTTCCGCTTTTTCTCAGATTTTTCCATTTTTCCCGCTAATTTCCGCTGANACATCTTTCATTCCTGGAGCTTGTCGACTGATATCATCTCTTATATAAAAGTTTTTAACTATCTGAAGAGTTTCACTGCTCATAGGATTTTTTCCAATATAATTCTGTATTACAACATTGCGTTCTTGACTCGGGACAATTTTCATAAGCTGTTTTACTACTGCCTGCTTTTTACGTGGGGACTTTGGTAATGCCCGTTTGGCACGGGCAACTGCTTTTCCCAATGAACAAGGTGATTTATATGGGTATTGTTGTGATTTAAATGACCTTTCCTTTTTGTTAAATCTTGATTTTGCAACACTTTCTCTGGATCTCTTTCTTTGTTGTCTTCTCACCTTTTCTCTTTCCACTGGAGTCATTTGATCAATTTCATTGGGAGTCATTTGATCAATTTCATTGATCTTTTTATCGCGGCTTTTTTTAGCTGCCTCTCTGTGTTTCTCCTTATATTTCGCATAATTTCCTTCATCTTTAAGTTTTTGTCTTCTCCTTCTCATTTTTTCAGCAGCTGTTAAGGCCATTCTGTAAGAAAGAGACATATGATAAGTTTTAATTTATGGAGCTTAACTTAGCAGGATTTCACTATTTTTTTACCTTAAATTAAAATTTTGGTGTATAGATATTTTTTTTAGATATATTGTACAATGTGTTATACCTTTTACATTTAATGGATTATTTACAACAGTAACATCGAAATGTCTGAATTTTACTTTAACTAATACCATTAATTTCCAATAACATCTTTGAGTAATTTCCTCCTTCAATAACTTTTATAAAGTTTTAATCTTAGACTTGTTTGTGATAGGGAGCAAAG
>NW_027261841.1:0-4068 GCF_043381705.1 Parasteatoda tepidariorum | reverse complement strand
GTCATTTATTTAAATAATGTGTAATAAAAGGGGGGGGGAGAGTTTGGAACCATTAGCTAAAATTGCTTGCGGAACGGATGTAAAGATGACCCAGTCATAATGAACAAAAATTTAGGCCCTTTGAAGGTTCACTATAGCGGGGTCATGGGTGCAAGTTGGAAAAAAGGCCAAGACTGAAAATTGTTTGACTGAAATACCTAACATACACAATACCCCCTCGACATATGCAAACTATCTAAGAAAGCTTTACCATAATACATCAAGTTTAAATACTGTACAAAAAATACTTATTCATCTGTCTTTTGATAAAATAACAACAGGACATAAGAAAGTAGACCAATAACGTAGAACTAAAAAATATTTTTAAGGACAGAAAAAAATAAATTCCGATTTCCGTCTTCGAGTCAGTCTTGTTTCCGTCTGTGGACATTTTCAAAAGACGGAAATCCGTCCTGGGGACGGAAGACTTGCACCCATGAGCGGGGTTTGACTGTGTATATATATATACATAAATATATATCTATACTCAAATATAAACAGACTATTTAACTATAAAAACTTTACTATAAAAATTATTAGTTTTGAAAGGTAACCCAATGAAATATAGTGAGTTTAATTATTTATAAAAACTACAGACTAATTCCACTACATTACAATCAAAAATATCTATCTTTACTACTCATCAGAATAATGTTAATTTTTTTTTAAAGGGTCAATAATTTTAAAGTGAAATTTAAAATCCACTTCTTAAAACAAAAGCAGAACAGATAATGACATATTTCTTTAAAAATTTTAAATAAATAAAATGATTATAAATATATTAAATATATCACATTATTTTGAAAACACAATAAAATTAAAAAAATTAAATAAATTGAAGAATATTATTACCATTAGGGGTTATTAATAAATCCGGTTTAATATGGCAATCATTTGGATAAATAAATCTCAAATCATTAACCAGATCCGAATCCAATAACGAGTGTGCAATATACGTCAAATAGAAGGCACGTTTCCTGTGATATCTGTAATTTAAATTGTCCATTCCCTGCCAGCAAGGCTAAAATCAAATAAATATTTATATTAAACAACTAAACATAATTTAGAAGTAATATTGTAATATCAAATTGTAAACAATATTGAAACATTACATTTTGTGCCCTACATTTATTAAAAGTATTCAAGTTTCCACTTTCTTTCAAAAAAGCTGTTATTTATCAATGAAATCTAAATCCAATTTTTAAAAAAAATAAAAATTTCAGATAAATAAAATGTTGTTACAAATAAATTTTGCTTAGAATTATGAAAATTCTTCAAAATGTATTTGTTATTTAAAAAACTAGTTGTTATAGAAAAAAATATTTTATTTTTAGAGTTAACATTAAAAAAAAAATACACGGCGGGATAGCCTGATAGGTTGGGCACTGGGCCCATGTCCAAGAGTTTGTGGGTTTAACCACTGGCCGAAGACTCTCTGTGCAGAAATGGTGACTGATGCACGTTAAATCTGTCGAGTAGCAAAGTCCTCCCTGTTTCCATAACAAACTCTGGGGGTACTAATCCAAGAGTTCCTTTGTCTTCTGAATTGGTTCAAAATTACAAGGCTGCGGAGTTGAACATTAGTAGTCGTAAACCCAAAATTGGGTCGGCTGTTCAACGACGGTCATAAAATAAAATAAACATATTCAGAGCTTTTAAAATGCCATCTAAAGAATGCAGTCTCGGCAAAACAAATTTTAAAATTCTTTAGCAAGATCAATACACAAGTAAAATGGGAAGGAGCCTCTTAACTGATTTGTTTAGAGTGTAAATATTTGTCTCCTATTGAGGAATTATCCAAAGCTAGGATCAACCGGTTCTATTATGTAATGAGCATTGCTGTGTGCATGTTTAAGGAAAGAAGTAACTCTTTCTCACCCTTCAGAACCAGTTTTTGTTTCTATTCAGAGCAGAGATGAGGCAAATATTTATGTTTTAGCTTTAAGCTCAATTAACAGTTAACTTAGCTATATCACAAAATGAAAAGTCGATTACATCATTTTTTAAAAATTAATAAATTACTTAAACAAGTAGTAAACTTATAGTAAATGAATCATTAACATTGGAAAGAATTTTTTAAAAGTTAAGCTATTTTGGAAAAGGAAAAAAAAAAAAAAAAATGCTTGAATTATTGATTTGATAATATCTTTTGAAAATTAAGATTTATACATTTTAGCATAACTGTTGCATCTCCTAAGAAAATTTTTATTATCCATACTAAGTTGAATGCAATGTATTTTTAAAAAAATTTAAGTTCAGAAATGTTTTTCTTTTTAAATTCTTAATCATGTTTAAATTATAATGTTTTAAAAGTAACAACCTAAAGATACAAAAAGTATGTGTTGAAATAAAAATATTATCAATAAAATGATGAAATAACAATACTGAATATAAAATAGAACATCACATGTTAGTAGATTATTAAATAACTAAGTATTACTTTTGGGATTTCAACAGCAATATTGATCACAGGAGATGATGAATGAATAGTTTCAAAGGCATAAGCACCAACAGATAAAATTTGTGTTGGGGGAAAAAATTTAAACACCCCTTTATCATTCTCAGGCACTAGACTGATAGGAATTTTTATTCCTTTTCCAACAGAAAAATCGTTAATCTGTGAATAAAGAAAATGAAAGAATTTCAAATTTAAATATAAAAATGAAAAAATAAAGTTAACATAAAAACGTGAAATTCATACTTACACAGCATTGGGAACTCTCAGGGAGATTTAAAAGAAATTGTTCGAACTCTTCAAGCCAAATTTTAACACTTTCATTTATCTTTATCTGATCTTTTAAAAGTTCATCGATCTGAAATATGTAAAGACAACCAATTTATATTTAGATTGCTATGTTGAAAAGAAATTGGATAATCAATTATAGTGTAGCAGACAAATAGATAAGCAGATTTCATCTTGAATGAATAAATTTTTCATACTTTAATTTAATATAAATATGTTACCTTTAAAGTGTATAATCCAGTTATTTCATAGAATAACTAGGTATTTCATGAATTAACTAATGATAGACCATTAAAGTGTATAATCCAGTTATTTCATAGAATAACTAGGTATTTTATGAATTAATTAATGATAGACCATTAAAGTGGAAAATAAACAATTTTAAAGTTATTTTCTAAAGCAATTGATTATAAATAGCTAAAATCTCACGAAAAATATATTCTATCCCAAATAAGGATGATTAATTAATATTGTGGAAAAGCAAATGATATAATTTATTACTGCTCATATCAATAATTACATATAAAAGCAACAGAATGAAACGAGCACACACATTTCACTGCAAAGTAGTTATAAGTGTAAGCAGCTAGAATCGGTTCAAAGAACTCGAGTACCGTATTTCAATTGTAAAAATTTCAATTGTAAAATGCATTTTTAAAATGTCATTATATTTTTAAAGGAGAAAGTACTTTTTAATTACTGTACACATTCTTAGAATAAAAAAGTTTCTTAATTACTACTAATTGTCAAGTAATGGATTAGAAAATGTTCTATAATCAGAATTTAAAAAAAAGGAAAATAAAAATCATTATACATAAAACTATCATTAGACTGTGTTCACATATTAGTCAAAAACCTGGCATGAGAATCGATTAGCTATCTTTAAGAGAGTTTTGAGCAAGATTCTGGGTGCAATGGAAAGGTAGAAATTCGAGAAATTTAGTTACTAGGTAGTATAAAGAATAAATAACTAAAATATTTCACTAGTTAGTGAAAACTTTCATTAATCCATTTACCAATTATAAGTTTTTCTCTTAAAACTAACATTATATGAAGTAAAATAAATTTAACAAATGTTTTAAACAAAACTAATTAAAAAAGGCAAACTAACCTTCATTTAAGGAATATTTTATCAGTGTTTTAGTAAACGTTTAATATTACATATTTACCATAGATAAAGCATTATATTGCACAGGGTTGGGTTTTTGACGTCAAAAAGTGGTTTTTGACATGACAAGGGTATAGTACTGGTTTAAACCGTCAAAAAGGTCAAAAACTGAAGTTTG
>NW_027261840.1:15531-26064 GCF_043381705.1 Parasteatoda tepidariorum | reverse complement strand
AAAACATAGCTAATAATCCTTCAATTAATTAAAAAAAATACGAAACAATTTTATGCATCCATCACGTACAAGTTATTTTGAATTTATTGCATGTTTATTTACTAATATGATTAACCATTTTTAAAAATAATTTATTAGTTTTTTTACGTGTTATGAAGTCTGTCATGATGAAATGCTTTAAATTCTCACTTTGAAAAAGTGAATTAGCGAACGTTGTTCTCCTCTCTTAAGCAATTATTTTATACTTTATTTATTTAATATAAATGCCTGTCATCAATATTGGAAATTTTTCTCACTATAATTAATTGTATTTTAATAATCAGAATCTATTGATGTTAAATACTTAATTGTGGCAAGTAAAAAAAAAAAAAGTTAGCTTAAAATTTTGATTGCTCTATCTATTGATTCATATAGTAACTACATAGAATGGTTGATACCGAAGACTCAATTCAAACATTTAAATGTTAGTCTAGTAAGTAACACAAAAATAAGGAAAAAAAATACGTTCCTCCACTGGAAGTTATGGATTTTTTATATATATATTGCTGTATTTAAAACCAACCCAGAGACGATTTTGTACTTGCACTTATTACACAGTTTATATTGCTTTGCATACAAGTGAAATACTGTTTTCTTTATTTCGTTCAAGCGAATGAGAACAGACACGAATCAAAAGGGCTAATAATTCAAAATTAAATTAAAATTTATTTGAATATAAAACTTATTATTTTCGAATTGCGCTCGTGAAGAAAATGATCTATCGATTCAATTTTATCTAACACAAATTTAGGAATCGTTATAGTATTGTATTTAAAAGGCGTAGTAAACCAACAAAAAACCTTCGAAAACACAAACGAAAAACAACTCACATTAGCTATGAAATGATATCTTAGAACTTTAAAAGTGATTATTTTAATTTTAAAGTATTGCGTTATTATTTTGTGGCATTAAAAATATTGAGATAAGTGATCAAAAACTATATTAAGATTATAAGCTTCTAAAGCTTCGGTGCACTGCTTAATATCAGTCTTCTTTTTATTTAAAAAAAAAAAAAAATTCTCTAAGTTTTTATTACGTTCTGTGGCTATCGCGGGCAGTATACGATAGGGGTAAACATCTTGCTGCCGCTGGAGAGTCGCCTGTTTTGCATCCGTTTCATATAGTATATTATTTCTGGATCACTGACCCTTTTTTCCTAGAATTATTTTTAAATGTTTTTGTAATTACCTACCCTAATCGATATTATCGAACAGCTCATGTCAAGCAAATTAAAAGTGAACACGTTCTTCATAAAACTGTATGGGTAAATTAAATTAAACTTTTTCAGTGTTAACACCGACACTTAATTTACCCATTATTAGAATTTGTAGTAATGCTAAGACAACACGTTACAACAGTTAATGTTCAGCACAGCATTTTGTATTTGTGCTGGTAAAGGTCAATATAAAATTATATTGAGTACATAAATGACTTTCTCTAAATTTAAAATGTATCTGCGAGGACTAGACTTGATTTTAAAACTTATGTTTTGGAGGTAAATGATGACACCAACACGAAATATTATTTTAATTACATCCACCAGTATATGAATATACCTGCATTCAATATAATACTGAAATAAAATGTTCGAACCTATTATACATAGAGGATCAAGTTCATAATGAAGCAAATCAAATTCAAGCGATCCTAAATAGAGAATTCAGTAGATCCTAGATCANCGACAAAGTTTTCTAGGGGGGAAATTTTAAAAGATTTAATAAAAAAACAATCTGAAATAATATATTTTGCTATGCATAATTAGAAATAGTTTTTATACATATTTATTAAGTTCTAAAACTTGTTAATTTTTGTTCTGAAAGACACATGAAACTTTTGTTTTCTCTTTTTAAATAGCTGTTAGTCAGTGTTTTCAATCTTTATTTCAAATATTTTAAACATTCCTATCAAAATTTCTTTTTTATGCAATATCAAAAAGGTCGTGTGTAAATTTTGAAGAAAAAAAAAAGTAGTCACAAAAAAAAGTAGAAAAAAACATTAACATATTATTCATAAATCAAAAAATGTTTTTTCAAAAGCATAACATGTAAAAATGAAGGTATACGAGTATTACATTCATTAAACAATATAAATCAAATTCTATAATTTGCAAACAAAAAATTATGCATAAAAATTTAAACAGTAAAAAGGAGAAAAGTATTAATATAAATTTATGCTTAAATTTTATAACAAAAAAATACAATTTACAAAACAAAATTGATTGAAAATAGCCTATACTTAACTAAAAGTAATTTAAAAAAACTAGTTGACAATTCAAACTCTAATATAAGAATATATATTATTTATAAAGCTAAAGATTAAAAAAACTACGTAGACAGAATAATGTACCAAACAAAAATAAAAAATCAATACCAATGTTACAAAAGCAAAACACACACTAAGTTAAGTGAAACTATTGCATAAATAAAATTAAGAAAGAACTTGAGTAGGCATTAAACATAAAATGAATTCTGTATAATCCAAAAAAGTGTATTATAATAACTTGACAATAAATTAATTAACAGCCATTACATCCAAGGATGCATATTTCTGTAAAAAGAAATTTTATGAATGAAAAAATTGTATTACTCTTACCTATAATACAATATCATCATACAAAATGTTATAAATATATAAGGTAAAGTAAATATGTAAAATAATCAAATTTTTAAAGAAATTCTGCTAATATAGACCTCCCTGCAAGTTCTAGATTGTTTCCTTTACATGGCAGAATTTTCTCCCGATAAAATGAAATAAAATAAACATTTCATTTCGATATACTATTAGATATCTCATTAGATATGATTAGATTTTGTTATTTTATGACCGTTGCTGAACAGCCGACCCAATTTTGAGTTTATGACTACTAATACTCAACTCTGTAGTCTTGTTATTTTTAACCAATCCAGAAGACGAGGAAACTCTTAGATCAGTACCTCCAGAGGAGGTACTGAGGAGGCTAGATCAGTACCTCCAGAAGAGGTACTGATCTAGCATGGAAGACTTTGTGACTCGACAGATTTTACGTGCACCGGTCACCATTTAATTCACGGGGAGTGTTCGGCCGACGGGGATCGAACCCACTCTCTCTTAGACATGGGCCCGGTGCCCTACTAACCAGGCTATCCCAGTCCCGATATCATTTGATCTGCATTACAGGGTTGCCACAGAAAAAAATGAACAAAATAGTTGCTTCTAGTAGCCTAAAACATGAAAATAGTCGCCTAAATAAAAACAATTTTTTTCAATAACATAACTAAAATTTTATCAAATGACTTCATTGTAATCCATTTAGTCAAGTTGACGGCCAATACGATAATTTTTAAATTAACGTTAGTGTTCTGACACTAAATTTTTATAGAAAAAAAAATTAGTATATTTGCAGAACATTAAATACTTTTAAATGCTAGAATTAATGCATCATAGTATCGTATTAAAAATTGGATTCTTTAAAATCAGGCAGAGTTTAGTAGCAATAACTGTTGAAAAGGTGACTGAGAAACAAAATAGATTCACAATGGAATCCGCGAAAATTGAGAGCATTAAAAAGTGATTACTCAAATTTGCAATTCAATTTTTTTTTTAGAAAAAAAAATTTCATTATATTCAGAAGATGCCGCAGGTTGTCAACCCAATTTATGCTAAAATAAAACACTGCTAGGAGCACAGAAAAGTCTCCTAATAGTCGCCTTTTCCAAAAAATAGTTGCTTTTATAGCCTTTTCAGGTGACAAAAGTAGCCATAGTTGCCTGAGGCCGAAAATAGTTGCAAATAGTCGCATTTTAGTCACCTGAGGCATCCCTGCATTCTCTCATTAGATATCACTTGGCCTTAAATGTAAATAATTACTAAATATGGTTTTCTCAACTATAGGTAAACATAAACAAATAATTAAAATTTGTTTATATTATCTACAGCCTAGAAACCTAGATGTAGAGACTATAAATTAACTGAAATATTCCTTAAAAACTCTTTAAGTTTTCCGTAAATGGATTCAGCCCAAAGACAGTATTTAAAAATAGAAGCTAATATCCTAAATCTTTTTCCACCTCCATCACAATCTCTCCTAAATTGCACAGTCCCATAGTGGTCANCCTAAATTGCACAGTCCCATAGCGGTCAAAGGTTTCTACATTCGTTTAGCAACAGTGGGAAAATTTAATTTTATGNTCGAGCCATAAATGGATTCAGCCCAAGGACAGAATTTAAAAACAGAAGCTAATATCCTAATCCCTTCTTCCACCTCCACCACAATCTCTCCTAAATTGCACAGTCCCATAGTGGTCAAAGGTATCTACATTCGTTTAGCAACAGTGGGAAAATGTAATTTTATGTGGCTTTCTAGTTTAGCAGAGCTGTAATGGAGCAAATTTTGATGCAAGCAAAGTATCGTTAAGTAGATGATATTTCAACTGTTTGGAGATACATTTCTGTCTAAAAAGAGTGGGTATAATGAATTAAATAATTTAAATTAAGAAAATTAGTAAATAATTTAAATTAGTGAAATTAAAAAAATTATGAAAGAAAAAATTTCCATCTTTTCTTTAAAATTCCCTGATTTTTCCAGGTTTTTATCCAAATTTCCCTGATTTTTCCAGTATAAAAAAATTGCCTAATAATTCCAGGTTTTCAAGGTGGATGGCCACCCTGATAAATAGACACTTTTAGATTGGAATTAAAATAAGAGATTGTTATTGTAGATGTTGTGATGTAAAATATTTATATTGAATGATATTTTTTTAAAAAATTAAAAATAGCATGTGATTATCCATTTTTCTATTAAGAAAAATTTTAAATTGTTTCAAAATAATTAAAACAGTTGAATTACATTAAAAATATTCATCAAAAGTAATAAAAAAATTACATTTATGATGTACTTTTTATTTTCATAAAAATAAGTAATGTCCATAAAGCTTGACAAATTGAATATAAAATTACTATACATAAACTCTCAAAATTAACTTTTTCTTACTACTTAATTACTTCTATAGGTTAGCAATCCCATAATCAGAATAAAAAATATTATGCACAAGAGAAATTTCTTCTGACAAAAATTGCTGAAAATCAATTACCCAACATTAGCATTAATGACCATTTCAGCTTAAAGAGAAACACTCTGGGATAATAAGTTTCCCCACGAAAAAAATCTTTAAAGGAACATTATTGCTTAGTATAAATGAGCAGTTTTAGTAAAATTAGTAGATGACGTAGGTGGTATATGGGTGATTCTTAGGAAACATGACAATTCGGACCAAAAAATTTCTCCAAATTTAAAGTCTTCAACACAATCAATACATGTTTTTTGTATATTTATTTAGTTACATTTATTAATTTCTTACAGATAGCAGGGTAGTTTATTGACATTTGCTCAAGAAAAAAATAAAATAGAAATTCACCACATTTTGAATGCCAGGAAAATGACATATTAGCTTAGAAGTTTTAAAAAACAGTCATTTTAAGCTATTAGTAAGTAACATAACCTAAGCCCTTATGTTAGATGGACCATGAATAACTTAAATTAATTCTTTTATCTACTGCAGAGAGAATCAAAAAAAAAATTGTTGCTGATATGTACAGAATAAAATTGTGTAGAATAATCAATCATTAAATAAATAAATAACTTTGATCACATCCAAGCATATTACAATCATATATAAACTTGGTAATAGTTTAATATTTGCTTTCCCTCCTTACAGTATTAGCAGTTTAAAAAAAATTTACGTAGATGGTATACACCAGACAGAGACAAATATATAAAAATTATAAAATGATTTTTTTACTTAACTAATAATTAAGAGTATTTTTTCACTTTTGTTAAAATTCCAAGTATTGAAACAGATCCTCTTAAATTAGTAAGACATTTTTATAATGTTTTTTTTTAATTAAATAATTAAGCATTATTGCTACTGACTGAAAACTTATTAAAAAACTTCAGGCATAAATAAAGCTCTTTATTGTACTGTTTGATGGTTTCATGCTGAGTGAAACAGTAAATAAGAAATTTTAAATTTATTATATAAGTTTTATAATGTTCATTTTGAATAAAAAGTAAGGAAGGCAATTTTAATAACTTGCATTGTTCACTTGCATTTTGATCACTCAAAATAAACAAAAATATTTTAAGAGTTTTTTTTTTCCTTTTTAAATTAATCAACGAGATGAATTTTACATTTATTTTTTCAAAAACCTATTTTGAAAAAATAGGTTTTTGAAGTTCTTTCTTAATTCTAAGAAAACAAAAACTATCAGTCAAGTTTTTCTATTATAAAAAAAATTATTAGTTAAAACTTTTCTACATAAGTAATTTTTAGCAAACAAATAACTGACTAACACAGCAACAAAAATTTGTACCCTACAACTAAGGATTTAAGTAGCCCTGGGCCAAACATTTAATCAAGGTTAAAATTTTGTTCAGTTAAAAAAAATACAGATTTATCATTGGAATTTTTTATTTCACTCAGATTTTTTTTAAAAACTCCTTTCACGTTTTAAGACCCTATATTCTAGGGATTGAAAATTAGAGTATATCGAAAAAAAGGTATGTTTATTAAAAGAAAGTATGTTTATGTATGTGATTTCAAATATCGTCTACATTAATTAATCAGCATATTTGATGTCATCCCCTCAAACCATTAAGATTGAGTCCTAGAAGGTGAAGATCCGATCACATTAAATCAAAAGCTATTCAGAGTGTTTCTTTCTTAATTCATCCACTATACTTAAGGCAACTCAGTTAAACTTTTTAATGTAAAAATTAACTGAAAATGTGTCATAAAACAATAAAGAATGTAAAAAGTTTGTTACTTCAAAAAGAAAGTGTTTGCTTTTCCTCATCATTAAAATTAATGATTAATATCTCATAGAATGTATAAATTATTTCAGTGTAAAAGTACTCTTTAATTTAGTTGAATACTGAATCGCAATTGTTGGCTGACCACCAAAGATTCGTGAAATTAATTGTAATATAATAATTCGTGATTTAAAATTAAAAAAAAAAAAAAAGAAAAAAAATCAAATAAAAACAATTTTTTTCTAAATTAGAATAAGAAAAGTCCTTTAGAATAAAAAAAAAGACAAATAAATAACTTACTTCTGACTCTGGCTGGAGGTGTGGATACGGAGGAAGACATTGAGAAGAACTGGAAGAAGGAGGAGGAGAAGATGAAGGACTGGGATTCAAATACTGGAAACGAATCAGTGCCACTCACCTGCTGAGAAACATAAGATAATGAATGACAGATATATAAAAATACAAATTTAAACAAAAATATAAATATAACCTTTAGAAATAAAAAATCTTTTTAATAAAACATATTTCTGGAGAATCCCACTTTCTTATGTTTTTGAGTTTTATTACCAGACAATCAAACATTTATAGGAGCAATTGTTTCAGTGTCTGGCAAGATAATTTTTTTTTTAATAAAAATTTAATAACAAAATTTTAACCATTTGCCAGCTTTTTAACAGCCACCAAAGCTATATCCAATGCTCCCCACAGCATTCAAACCAAGAAAGAACTGTTCACAGGCCTTGGAGATAAAATTTAACATGAAATTTGTATTTAAATGTAATAGTGTTTTTTCTACCTTAAAAAAAGAAACTTAACTAATATCAGGAGACAAGAATAAAATTTGAATAGTTATCAAGTTGTAAAATTTAAAAAAATAAATAAAATGCTACCATTAATGTTCATCAAATTTATCTGACAAAGCAATTAAACAATAATTAAATATTAATGTACTAGAATAAGCTTACGTTCTTTTTTTTAACAATTAGACCTATAAGCTAATAAATATTACTAATGAGGTCATCTTTAAAATATTTGAAAAATTCACTTATCGAAAACTAAATTTAAAACAATGGGTAATGCTTAACCAATCAGAAAATTCCATTTCGATTTTTTTACTCATTCTGCTTGAACAGTTCGTCATAGATGGTTTGAATATTGGCAGTGATCTTCTTCGTGCTCCAAACTATTGATATGCCAAATGTCATTGTTTTCGGACGGCTGATTTATGAATCTCTAAAAGACCCATAGACATTCATTTATATAAATATAGAATTTCTTTTTCTAGTGATATTAATTATAAGGATCAGACCATAGCTAATGAAAGTTAAAATAACTTTTATGCTTGGATGGAAAAATAAGTACTTACATAATATTAACTCGTTTTCTCACTAAACTAGGGAACTAGTAAAACTAGGGAACAAAGCTAGGGATCTAGGAACATTCTTTCAAAATAGGTGAACATGAAAATATTTAGAGGAAACCATTTATTTCTTACAAAAGTCTTATTTTAAGCAAAATGCTGATATTTGATGTTAGCTTTGCCACTATCTTAAATCCACAGAAGAAGTCAGAGTGGGGCAAAACTGAAATTTTGCTATCTAGACAAAGGAGGTATTGATTCTGATGAATTTGTTCATGTTAAATGGAAAAAAAGAAATCAAATCCTAATCGATGAAACTAAAAGTTTAGAAGTTATTGCGGTTTAATAAAAAAAAATGCAAATTTAGACTTATAAATATTTAAGCATCTGACACTGCTGTCTGGGAAAGTGAGGTATTGTCTCATATGTTACATTAACTCTAAATTGAACATGATCAAAAGAAAATAAATAATTAAAATAGTTGCTCTAAATCCAAACCAAGTTGTTAGAGTTAGACCAAAATTTGAAGATATTCAAAAAGTTAATAATGAAAAACATATTTAAAAAAAAAAAATTTTTTTTTTCAAAAGAAACCCAAACAGTCCAAAATGTGTTCAGCAGAAGACAAGAGTTTTTAAAGCTTTATATTTTTTGATTTACACTTCTTAATGCATAGCGGTTTAGAGAAGTGATTTTGAAGATCAAAAAAGACAATCCCAAAAAATAGATTTTAAAATTTAGAACAAAAAATACAATTCTACCTATTTGTGAGTTCAAAATTGCCATTTAAACACGTGAGATATTATTTTTTGCATCTTTTTTTTTTTAAATCACATTCAGACTAAAACGAGTCAAGAATACAAAACTAGAAGTTTTACCTGTAAAAACTTTTAAATTACTATTTAAATAAAAAAAACTAATTAATATACATCAGGCTTTGCTAAATTGTTTATTCTATTCATTGAGGTTTTGATCTAATTCTATTTGGCATAAAAAAAATTATTAATCCATACTTAATTTGCTAGATAATGCTTAAGTTCCCTCCACATCTTCCAGCTTACATATTATGCAACTTTTTATGACTTACTAAGATAATATTAACTCTGCCACATGGATAGCTTCGGCTATTCCGAGCGCCAGTCCCAAGCCTGGATAAAGGAGGAGGGTTGGTCGTAAGGCTAGTCCCTCTACCCCATAAAACATCCCTGACTACAGAAACCAAAAGCATATCGGGCCAAATTCTCTTAGCGGAAGCAATGACTTGTGAAATTCCAAATGACAGTTATCTAACCTGGAATGAGGAAATCACGCCTATGAAGTGTCGAAGGGAAAGCCATTTGGAGCCTTCGATGCGGAAGAAGTCATTGATGAAACCTAAACACAAGTTACGAATTGGTGCTTGGAATGTAAGAACTATGTACCAATGTGGAAAAAGTAGACAGGTATCAATGGAAATGGATAGATACCAATTGGATATCTTGGGAATATCAGAACTTAGATGGACAGGTTTTGGCAAGATTAAAACTGGAAGTGAACAAATCATTTTGTACTCAGGAGCTGAAGAAAAGCACGAAAGAGGCGTGGCGCTAATCATTAATAAAGAAACAGCGAAGAGTCTTTTGGAATGGGAACCAATCAGTGAAAGAATTTTAAGAGCACGATTTTATTCAAAATATATTAAACTATCAATTATTCAAGTGTATGCACCAACGAATGATGCTGATGAGGAGGAAAAGGAGACATTTTATGATCAACTACAATGTGTTTTAAATCGAGTTCCAAAACATGACATGATAATTCTTATGGGAGACCTTAATGCTAAGGTTGGAAAACGGATTAGTGATGATGAAACCTCCATGGGAAACGAATCACCGGGCGAGAGGAACGAAAATGGAGAACTGTTTGTTTCCCTGTGCGAACTAAATAGTTTGAACATAGGTGGGAGTAGATTCAAGCATAGAGAGATACATAAATGTACATGGACCTCACCAGACGGAAGAACAAAGAATCAAATAGATCATATTGCAATTAATAACAAGTTCAGGAGCTCACTAAGAGACGTAAGAGCGATGAGAGGTGCCGACGTTGGATCAGATCACTACTTGATTCTTGCAATATTAAAACTAAAATTAAGAAAATCACCAAAGAAGACGGGACATAAAAGAATAAGCTATGACATTGCTAAGTTAAAAGCCAAAGAGTGCAGACAAGAATTTTCAATCGAGTTGAAAAACAGATTTGAGCTGTTAAAGGAAGAAGAAAATCATGGCAACACTAAGCAATCAGAAAATGAGGTAAAAGAAAAAGTTGAAGAGACTTGGGAACATATCAAAAACATTTATTGCGA
>NW_027261840.1:0-15400 GCF_043381705.1 Parasteatoda tepidariorum | reverse complement strand
AATAAAACAATGAAAATTTTCATTCATAAAATTTGCAAATAAAAAAAAATTACAGATTTATAAAGTTAAGAAGAGCAATGATTTTTAGATCTAAGAAGAATGCTTTAGTGCCAAATTACCAAAGAGAGTTACTTTATCATATACTTCCATGAAAAAAATTATATAAATATTTTTGTAAGATCATAAAAAATCTACATTGACCCACAAAAAAAGAGAGATTATAAAATGCAAAGTAAGAAAAAAAGGAATATCTTGTAGATAAGGTAAAACCTATGCTAAGGAAATTCTTTTTAAATGGTGTGTATCATAGTCAACATTTTGTCAAGCAAACACCTCCAGGGTTGTAAAGCAAAATGTATCAGTAAAGGTGTAAAAAACATGCACATTTCAACATAAAATTCTGAAATTTTTTGTGTTTTTTTCTTTAGTACATCTAAGATATTAGATTTCAAGCATGAATCCATGTTTCCACAATAATTATCATCCATAATACTAAATTATTTGTCTTCAAACTATTTATGCTTGAATTATTTTATTTTAAGTTTTTCAAATGCCTAATTTAATAGTATTTAATGAAATAAACATTATTTGACTAATAAGACTTTGAAATACTAAATAAAAATAAAATAATATGTATTCTAAATTTGAAAAATTGGAATAAATTTAGAATTTGCTTAAATTTATACGAAAAAAAACTTACATTTTCATATGTTATTAGAGGCACACTAATATTAACTTCAAAAGAACTTACAAAAACTGTATTTTTCGAATTTATACATGATTTATGACAAAGAATGATAATGACAGTTTGTGACAAATTTATAAAATCAGGCCTTGTTAGCTTTAAAATAAACATAATCTTTTATGAACATTTGTATAACATAATCTTTTATGAACATTTATATATGTATATATCTTGCCTTTCTAAGAAAATAAAAAACTGTACCCATAGAGAAAATTTAAAAAATTTAGGAATGAAAAATCTAACATTACAATATGTATACTATAACCATTTTGATACAAGGTGAATAAAAAGAAAATATTCAATAAATCAGTACTGAATAACTTTATTTATTATTTGCTCCCCTCTCTGGTGGTTTAAAGTTATAAAATTAAAAGTAAAACACATTTTTTTGTAGATCATCCTATCAGAATAAAGATTAACTGCATTCTGCATAACTTGGCATCAACTGCTTGCAGCCGACTCACGATAGTCGATATTTGCCACTGTCAAGTAATTTTTCTCTCGTACATATTTTGTTCTTTCTAGGAGCTATAAGACACTCATTTTCACAGTATCAGTATTAAAACTGCTCAGTATAGGTACAGTATTAATAAATAACAAATATATATTAATATAATACTTTGAACCTACACTAGTATATTTAGTACCTATTACATAACATTTCAATTTTTGAGTTTTGAACAAAATACATTGGAAGCAAACTAAAGCCCAAATTTTAAATTGAAATAGAATTTTTATAGGATCAAGAAATATAATTTTGAGCAAGATAAATTCTTTATCCGACTTCAAAAATATTTAAATGTAGTGGTGGAAAAAGGTGAAAATTATTCTAATTTTAAGAGTTCACATGCCATTAGAATGCTACAGGGTGGTCACTCAAATCAGATTTCAAATTTCCCTGATTTTTCCAGATAAAAATCCTAAAATTTCCAGGTTTTTGTTTCTTTTTTCTTATAAAGTGTAGGATGTGTGTACAAGAAAAGTGTCTATATTATAAAATATTTTATTCAAAATGTTATTTTTTTAACATATCATCTTGAAAAAAATTATTTATTTTGACAATATGGCAAGATTTTTTATTTGTTTTTTAATGCTTTGGTACAAAATTTTGAATCAAAAATCATATATTGACCAACAAAAGAGTAAAATTAAATATTAATATATAGTTAGTTCTTAAAAAAACCTATTTTTCTCAAATTAAAGTATGTTATAAAAGATTAAAATGAAATAGAAAAAATTAGCATTAATGCAACAATTTGTCGACATTGCTGTTAGCGATTGTAAAAAAAAAAAATGTGTGATTGGTTGGTTTGCTGAGAAAAAATAATTCACAGATTTCTTTGAATGGGAATACAAAAACTTTCAGAAAAAGAGTGGGATATAAAATCTATTATTATTAAATTATAACCAACCAATTTTTGGAGAATTTTATAAAGTTAAAAATACAAAAACATTTTGTCAAAATGGAAAAAAATTACCACGAAAGCATCGGAATAAACTTGAGCCGTAAATGGATTCAGCCCAAGGACAGAATTTAATAACAGAAGCTATTATCCTAATCCCTTCTTCCACCTCCATCACAATCTCTCCTAAATTGCACAGTCCTATAGCGGTCAAAGGTTTCTACATTCGTTTAGCAACAGTGGGAAAATTTAATTTTATGTGGCATTCTAGTTTAGCAGAGCTGTAATGGAGCAAATTTTGATGCAAGCAAAGTATCGTTAAGTAGATGATGTTTCAACTGTTTGGAGATACATTTCTGTCTAAAAAGATTGGGTATAATGAATTAAATAATTTAAATTAAGAAAATTAGTAAATAATTTAAATTAGTGAAATTAAAAATATTATGAAAGAAAAAATTTCCAGCTTTCCTTTAAAATTGCCTGATTTTTCCAGGTTTTTATCCAAATTTCCCTGATTTTTCCAGTATAAAAAAATTGCCTGATAATTCCAGGTTTTCAAGGTTTTCCAGGTGGATGGCCACCCTGATAAATAGACACTTTTAGATGGGAATTAAAATAAGAGATTGTTATTGTAGATGTTGTGATGTAAAATATTTATATAGAATGATATATTTTTTTAAAAATTAAAAATAGCATGTGATTACCCCTTTTTCTATTAAGAAAAATTTTAAATTGTTTCAAAATAATTTAAACAGTTGAATTACACAGGGATGAGATTAGCCAAAAGGCAAAAAAGCTGAATCTCCACGATAGTAAATTTTACGCAAGCGCAGCCCTTTAATAATAAATTCCAGACAGTTTAAGGTAATAAATAATGTGTTGACATACAATTGTGTACTAATCTATTATTATAAAAACGACTACATTGATACTTAACATTTAGTGAAAATAAAAATTACCAATTGAAAAAATAAAGCTGGAAATTATATTTTTCCTCAGTTCACATAAGAGACAATTATTACTTGAAAAACTACCTGGTTTAGCAAATTAAAACTACTGAGAATATACATTAATATTTCATTTCTTTTAATAAATACTGTTATGTGATTTATAGCAAATATATCAGTAATATTACTTTTTAAATTATATTGGAAAAAAAAAATTTAACAATGGACCGAATCATTATGTTCATATTATAGTCTAATCTAACTAGAGCCCTCTGAAACATATCAATAACAGTGAAGTAGAAATATATAGTAACTCCTTAACATACAAAAATTGCTATTTTAGTTTGAAAAATTACATGACAATCAGCAACTGTTTAGATAATTGTTTTTTATTTGATAAGAATTTTGCATTTTATAGCATAAATAACAGCAATTATAAATAAAATTTTGATGATGAGTTAATTAACTCTTTTTCCAAAAAAAAAAAATTAATTAAATCCCTTTTTAAGTGATTGCTTTTGTTTGCTATATCTTTTATGTTTGCTATATTTAGTCGTTAGTCCATCTTCAAACATCTTGTGACAAATCCTATTTTTTCTTCTTTGCAAGCACAGAATGTAAGTTTTGAATATATTCCCTTCCAGTTTCTCTGATGTTGTAACACTTACATATACTAATAATCGTCGTTAGAAAAACAGTCACCTTTATAGTAACTAATTTTAAAAAAATTTACTTCTTACAAGAATCGCGATAGTTGATCTTAAAATTGCGTGAATATGAATAACAATTATGGATTTTGAAATCACATGAATATGAAACTAGATATACGATTTTGAAAATGAGAAAATACAAACTGGGATATAGAATTTTTAAAACGCGTAAATACAAATCACGATTCATAATTTTTAGATCGCGTAAATACGAATCATGATGCGTAATTTTTAGATTGCATAAATAAGAATTATGATGCATAATTTTTAGAATGCGTGAATGCGAATCCCAATGCCTTATTTTAAAATCACGTATAAATGAAAATCAATGTTTGATATTATAAACAGCATGAGCAAATCAAGACATTGAATTTTAAACTTGCGTGAATACGAATCGCTTCATAGGTTTTTAAAAAGGCGTAAATACGAATCAGAACGTACAATATTCAAATCGCGTGAATAAGAATCTCAACACGCAAATATGAAAAGCTATGTTTCATATTAAAATCGTGTGAATAAGAATCGAGATAGTGGCAGATTCCAGGCTTGGGACCTCTAAAAGGCTTGTCAGAAACAGCCTCGTTTGAACTACAAAAATCGGATCTATCTGGAGGGCGGGTAAAAAATTCGGAAAATCTTATCTGCTGCGAGTAAAAGGGGAGAAAATAGCTAAAATAAGTAAAAATGAGAAAGGATTGGTAGCTATGTAGTTTGAATTTTCTGTTTCTCTTTGAAAATGGGTGAATTTTCTGAAAAAGCGGAATACTTATAAAAAAAAGTGAAATTTTTAGAAAAATCTGAATTTTTGATAAAAAAAAAAGCTGAAATTCAAGAGATAAAAGTGAAAAAAGCGGAAATCAGCTAAAAAGCGGAAAAATCTCACCCCTGATTACATTAAAATTATTCATCAAAAGTAATAAAAAAATTACATTTATGATGTACTTTTTATTTTCATAAAAAATAAGTAATGTCCATAAAGCTTGACAAATTGAANATAAAAAAATTACATTTATGATGTACTTTTTATTTTCATAAAAATAAGTAATGTCCATAAAGCTTGACAAATTGAATATAAAATTACTATTCATAAACTCTCAAAATTAACTTTTTCTTACTACTTAATTAATTCTATAGGTTAGCAATCCCATAATTAGAATAAAAAATATTATGCACAAGAGAAATTTCTTCTGACAAAAATCGCTGAAAATCAATTACCCAACATAAGCATTAATGACCATTCCAGCTTAAAGAGAAACACTCTGGGATAATAAGTTTATCCACGAAAAAAAATCTTTAAAGGAACATTATTGCTTAGTATAAATGAGCAGTTTTAGTAAAATTAGTAGCTTATGGCGTAGGTGGTATATGGGTGATTCTTAGGAAACATGACAATTCAGACCAAAAAATTTCTACAAATTTAAAGTCTTCAACACAATCAAAACATGTTTTTTGTATATTTATTTAGTTACATTTATTAATATCTTACAGATAGCAGTGTAGTTTATTGACATTCTCTCAAGAAAAAAATAAAATAGAAATTCACCACATTTTGAATGCCAGGAAAATGACATATTAGCTTAGAAGTTCTAAAAAACAGTCATTTTAAGCTATTAGTAAGTAACATAACCTAAGCCCTTATGTTAGATGGACCATGAATAACTTAAATTAATTCTTTTATCTACTGCAGAGAGAATCAAAAAAAAAATTGTTGCTGATATGTACAGAATAAAATTGTGTAGAATAATCAATCATTAAATAAATAAATAACTTTGATCACATCCAAGCATATTACAATCATATATAAACTTGGTATTAGTTTAATATTTGCTTTCCCTCCTTACAGTATTAGCAGTTTAAAAAAAATTTACGTAGATAGTATACACCAGACGGAGACAAATATATAAAAATTATAAAATGATTTTTTTACTTAACTAATAATTACGAGTATTTTTTCACTTTTGCTAAAATTCCAAATATTGAAACAGATCCGCTTAAATTAGTAAGACATTTTTATAATGTTTTTTTTTAATTAAATAATTATGCATTACTGCTACTGACTGAAAACTTATTAAAAAACTTTACACATATATAAAGCTCTTTATTGTACTGTTTGATGGTTTCATGCTGAGTGAAACAGTAAATAAGAAATTTTAAATTTATTATATAAGTTCTATAATGCTCATTTTGAATAAAAAGGAAGGAAGGCAATTTTAATAACTTGCATTGCTCACTTGCATTTTGATCACTCAAAAAATTAATAATAAACAAAAATATTTTAAGATTTTTTTTTCCTTTTTAAATTAATCCTTGAGACAAATTTTACATTTATTTGCATCTATTTTGAAAAAACAGGTTTTTGAAGTTCCTTCTTAATTCTAAGAAAACAAAAATTATCAGTCAAGTTTTTCTGTTATAAAAAAAATTATTAGTTAAAACTTTTCTACATAAGTAATTTTTAGCAAACAAATAACTGACTAACACAGCAACAAAAATTTGTACCCTACAACTAAGGATTTAAGTAGCCCTGGGCGAAACATTTAATCAAGGTTAAAATTTTGTTTTGTTAAAAAAAAATACAGATTTACCATTGGAATTTTTTATTTCACTCAGATTTTTTTTAAAAACTCCTTTCACGTTTTAAGACCCTATATTCTAGGGATTGAAAATTAGAGTATATCGAAAAAAAAAGGTATGTTTATTAAAAGAAAGTTGATTTGTGAAATTAATTGTAATATAATAACTCGTGATTTAAAATTAAAATAAAAAAAGAAAAAAAATCAAGTAAAAACAATTTTTTTCAAAATTAGAATAAGAAAAGTCCTTTAGAATTAAAAAAAAAACAGACAAATAAATAGCTTACTTCTGACTCTGGCTGGAGGTGTGGATACAGAGCAAGACATTGAGAAGAACTGGAAGAAGGAGGAGGAGAAGATGAAGTGCTGGGATTCAAATACTGGAAACAAATCAGTGCCACTCACCTGCTGAGAAACATAAGATAATGAATGATAGATACATAAAAATACAAATTTAAACATAAATGTAAATATAACCTTCAGAAGGATATTGGGTGGGGGTACCTAGAGGGTAAACGTAGTTTAAAAAAATCGATTCAGCATTTTCATAAATTTAAGTTTCAATCTCATGTTTTTCTAAAGCAAACTATATAAGACTATTAAACAAAAGCTTTCATGAATGTGATAATGCAAATTTTAATTGAATAAATGGTTCTCATAAATTAATTTTCTTTTTATATGTATGATATACATTTTGTAGGATGCATAATAAGAAAAGGAAGTTATTTTGATATTTGATATCACTTTAATTCTTTTTCTTGTACCCAGAAAATTAGGATATCAAAATTGTACTGTGTTAAAAGAAATTAAGCAGAGTTTAAAATTAAGATTCCATTTTGTCTATTTTTCAGGTAATGAGATATTACTTAAGATTTTAGAAGACAAATATTTTAATTCTTTAGTTTTAATTACAATTTCTTAAATATAGATTTAAGCACTAGCAAGTTTATCAATAATTACAATCACAGTGAATAAATAAATATTCGGAATGATTTCAAGGCAGTAGAATAAAAAATAATTCGATATTTATGCTATTTAAACTAAGATTTAAAGTTTCCCTGTAATTTGGTTTTGATAAACATATTTATTTAAATGTATTACATTACTGTACTATTTCATAAAAATGTCATATTGACGTATTGTAATAAAAGTTAGTATGCCTATAAAATAATGNTTTCAACAGGATTCAAAATGACAAGAATTTTTTTTTTAATTCTATTATAACAATCAAAATAAGCAAATTTGAAGGAACTGAAGAAATCTCAGTAGAAGAGTTAAATCATGCTTGTATTGATAGTTTATAATGCTAGCAAAATCATATTTAAATACTAGCATCATCAAATTCATAGATGTCAGAAATTGAAGGTGTAGGTAAAGGGTCATTTTCTCAATTGTTTTATATGCTAAAGTAACCTTTCCTTTTTTTTAATTATTATTATTTCATGTTAAACTGCTCTTCCAAATGATTAAAAACAATNTTTTGTAGGATGCATAACAAGAAAAGGAAGTTATTTTGATAATAGAGGCATTACCTAGTTATAATATACCAAGTTATAATACCATATTAAATTTAACTAATTTTATTTGTAATTGAGGCACTTCAATTCTTTTTCTTGTACCCAGAAAATTAGGATATCAAAATTGTACTGTGTTAAAAGAAATTAAGCAGAGTTTGAAATTAAGATTCCATTTTGTCTATGTTTCAGGTACTGAGATATTACTTAAGATTTTAGAAGACAAATATTTTAATTCTTTAGCTTTAATTACAATTTTTTAAATATAGATTTAAGCACTAGCAAGTTTATCAATAATTACAATCACAGGGAATAAATAAATATTCGGAATGATTTCAAGGCAGTAGAATAAAAAATAATTCAATATTTATGCTATTTAAACTAAGATTTAAAGTTTCCCTGTAATTTGGTTTTGATAAACACATTTATTTAAATGTATTACATTACTATTTCATAAAAATGTCATATTGACGTATTGTAAAAAAAGTTAGTATGCCTATAAAATAATGAAATCTAATTAACAGGATTCAAAATGACAAGATTTTTTTTTTTAAATTCTATTATTACAATCAAAATAAGTAAATTTGAAGGAACTGAAGAAATCTCAGTAGAAGGGTTAAATCATGTTTGTATTGATAGTTTATAATGCTAGCAAAACCATATTTAAATCAAATTCATAGATGTCAGAAATTGAAGGTGTAGGTAAAGGGTCATTTTCTCAATTGTTTTATATGCTAAAGTAACATTCTTTCTTTCTTTTTTTTTAATTATTAATATTTCATCTTAAACTGCTCTTCCAAATGATAAAAAACAATATGTCACATTTTGTATTTAAATTATATTTTCAAGAAAATAAAACGCAAGTGAAATGTCATGACTGTCACAAAAATGAACTTTTAAATACGTTACTATATTAAAAGGATACATAGACACATATAATATGATTTAGTATGACTGTTTACATAACATACATATTCTTTGAATAATTAGTATATTTTGTTTTACACATCATTTTGAATGCAATATTTGTGTACTTCAAATACATAAAGTGGCAAACAAAACTATATTGGTGGCTTTAGATGAATAGAACAAAACTCCTGGTAGGGTGCATAGCCAGATTTTACAACAAAAAAAGCACATTTTAAGTACTTTTCAGGCACTCAAAAAAATTGTTTTAATCACTTTTAAAAAAAAATCATAATTATGATTAGTGCAGTAATAAAAATTACTTTTTTCTATTTTTAAAGTTTATTAATAAAATTTCAAAAAAATTATTATAATTATTTATATATTTGCTTATAATTATATATAAACAAAAAATCAATAAATTTTTTTAAAAAAATTAAAAACTTTACATAATCGTGATAAAATAACTAGTTTCTGATAAATATTGCAAAGAAAATCGTGAAAATCACACATTTTTTTATAATTTAAAATGACAATCAATACGGCAATGAAAAAAAAAAACTTTTTAAAAGAAAGAAAATTAAGCACTTTTTACAAACCCTGAAAAAAAAGCACTTTTAAGGTCATTTAAAAACTGTAAGTAAAAAATAAGCACCTTTAAGCATTTTTTAAAAATGCTGCGCACCCTGTTCTAGGTTAGAAATAACATTTCTCACTAAAGAATATTAAAGGTTAACATTTCCTTTATGGTATATAAGTTATACTTAATGTTAAAAACTCTATGTGTTACTTTATTGAGGGTAATTACTGTCCCTCCAGCCTTCTTTCAATAAATTGCAAGTGAGCAGGAAAAAAATTTTTTGTACAAACTATAATAACTTATTATTATAAACTATATCAAGAGTTTAATTTAAAAAAAAAAAATAGCTTTACAACTAATAGGAAAAACTATTGTTTTTTAATTACAGTACCAACCTAAAATACAATTAAAAGGGAAAGTTATTACTGAATAAGGGACAGTAATTTTTTTATTATTTAAAAAACCTTTAATGCGTTTAACATGTTTTAATTTTATAATGCAATTACATATAAGTTTTACCTGTAAAAACTTTTAAATTAATATTTAAATAAAAAAAACTAATTAATATACATCAGGCTTTGCTAAATTGTTTATCCTATTCATTGAGGTTTTGATTTAATTCTATTTGGCATAAAAAAATTATTAATCCATACTTCATTTGCTAGATAATGCTTAAGTTCCCTCCACATCTTCCAGCTTACATATTATGCAACTTTTTATGACTTACTAAGACAATATTAACTCCGCCATATGGATAGCTTCGGCTATTTCGAGCGCCAGACCCAAGCCTGGATAAAGGAGGAGGGTTGGGCGTAGGGCTAGTCCCTCTACCCCGTAAAACATCCCTGACTACAGAAACCAAAAGCATATCGGGCCAAATTCTCTTAGCGGAAGCAATGACTTGTGAAATTCCAAATGACAGTTATCTAACCTGGAATGAGGAAATCACGCCTATGAAGTGTCGAAGGGAAAGCCATTTGGAGCCTTTGAAGCGGAAGAAGTCATTGATGAAACCTAAAAACAAGTTACGAATTGGTGCTTGAAATGTAAGAACTATGCACCAATGTGGAAAAAGCAGACAGGTGTCAATAGAAATGGATAGATACCATTTGGATATCTTGGAAATATCAGAACTAAGATGGACAGGTTTTGGCAAGCCTAAAACTGGAAATGAACAAATCATTTTGTACTCAGGAGCTGAAGAAAAGCACGAAAGAGGCGTGGCGCTAATCATTAATAAAGAAACAGCGAAGAGTCTCTTGGAATGGGAACCAATCAATGATAGAATTTTAAGAGCACGATTTTATTCAAAATACATTAAACTATCAATTATTCAAGTGTATGCACAAACGAATGATGCTGATGAGGAGGAAAAGGAGACATTTTATGATCAACTACAATGTATTTTAAATCGAGTTCCAAAACATGACATGATAATTCTTATGGGAGACCTCAATGCTGAGGTTGGAAAACGGATAAGTGATGATGAAACCTCCATGGGAAACGAATCACCGGGCGAGAAGAACGAAAATGGAGAACGGTTTGTTTCCCTGTGCGAACTAAATAGTCTGAACATAGGTGGGAGTAGATTCAAGCATAGAGAGATACATAAATGTACATGGACCACACTAGACGGAAGAGCAAAAAATCAAATCGATCATATTGCAATTTTATTTAATCGGTATAGACAGCAATATAGTCAAATTGATAGTGAAGTAAAAAAGTCAGCCAGAAAAGACAAAAGGAAATATTTCACAGACCTTGCTACTGAAGCTCAAGATGCAACGCATAAAGGACAAATAAGTACTTTCTATCAGAAAGTGAAACAAATAAAAGGAAATAAATGAAATTTGCAATGTGCAATATGAGAAAAAAAAACCATAAGTTACTTACTACGGATAAGATGATCGAAGAAAGATGGAGAGAATCTTTTGAAGATACGCCTAACGCACACCATGTTGAAAATTCTGAGCAACTCCCAAATGTTACATTAAATGTAGCATCTACTGTAGATTTTTCTTTGGAAGATATCTCGCTGGATGAGGTACAGAATGCCCCGAGGGCCACAAAACCAAAGAAGGCTGCAGGGAGAGATGGAATCGTGGCAGAGACGCTTAAGGCAGATTTTGCAAAGGCAGACAGTTGCAAAAGCTCTTCAATGAAATCTGGAGAAATGAAATACCAGAACAATGGAAAGAAGCAGTAATAGTGAAAATTCCCAAGAAAGGCGATCTAACAAAATGCGAAAATTGGAGGGGCATTAGCCTACTTTCCATACCGGGAAAAATATTTAGAAGGATAATTTTGAATAGACTAAAACATGAAATTTATGGAATTTTAAGAGAAGAACAAGCAGGTTTCCGCAGTGGAAATGGAACAATGCAGCAAATCTTCACACTTAGAAATATCATTGAGCAAAGCTTAGAATTTAACACCTCTTTATATTTAAACTTTATTGATTTCAGTATAGCCTTTGATTCAGTTAAGAGAGAGAAATTATGGGAAATTTTACCACTTTATAATATACCAGAGAAATATATTAACATAATCAAAGATATGTATGATAACAGCAAAGCATGTATAAGAAGTAAATGGAGAATTAACTGAATTATTTTTGGTAAAAACTGGCGTGAGACAGGAATGTGTTTTATCAGGATTTTTATTTATACTGGTGATAGACTGGATTATGCGAAACAGCTTGAAAGATGAAAAAAGAGGAATAAGGTGGAATTTCACAACTACTTCAGAAGACCTTGATTTTGCTGATGACATTGTACTTATTTCATCCAAATGTACAAACCTCCAGTTTAAAACAGACAGATACAACAAATATTCATAAACAAGAAGAAAACTAAAGTATAAAACAATTGAAGATGAAATTAAAAAACAAAGATGGAGCTGGCTTGGACATATCCTTAGAATGCCCAAAGAAAAAATTACATCTTTTGCGCTTACATGAGCCCTTGATGGTAAAAGAACAAGAGGAAGACCCAGACTTACCATCCAGCGCATGTTTTTGAACAAATTAAAATAATGTAGAATATCTAGCTGGGAGGAAGCAAGATCTATTGCTAGAGACAGGAGGCGTTGGAGGGATATGCTAGAGGCCTTAAGTGCCCAAAGGCACGTAGAGGATAAGTAAGTAAGTAAGATAATATTTCTTTATAATAAATTTTTTTTTCTTTATGTTTGGTTTTTACTATATTTTTTTCAGCAATCTTTACAGTACTATGATCATTTTAAGTACTCAAAGAGTTTCTCTTTTGTATTCTTTCAAATGTACAAATTTTTAAAAATTATTATTATCATCATCATTACTTTTTCCCATATCTCATACCGCTATCAGGATAGGAACACAAATCTGCAGTTGGCATTTTAGATAATATAATCATGTAGTACGTAACTATTTTACAATACATAGACACTCCAACAACTACAGACACCTTTAAATAGCTGCAGCTGTTTGAAAACAAAAGTTAAAAGAGTGCACTGGGACTTGAACCTTTCTGAGCACCATGTATACAGACTGTTATTGCTTTATACAGAAACTCACCTGTTTTTGATAGACTTTAATTAAAAAAATAAACAATGTTACATATATGAAAAAAATAAAATTAACCAATCATTTAAATGATTTTATAATATCTGAATAAAAATCCTTACTGAATAAAAACTATCCACTTAAGTTAGTGCGTAAATACGGATATTTAAGTTTAGAAGTCTAACAAAAAGTTTTTCAAATAAAAATATAGGGTTAGTCAATGTTCAAACAAACTTAAAGAGAAATCCCCAATGATTGCATTCATTTCCTTTAAAGGTCGATCTTTTTCCCTTTCGTGAAATTAATTGTAATATAATAATTTGTGATTTAAAATTAAAAGAAAAAAAGAAAAAAAAATCAAGTAAAAACAATTTTTTTCTAAATTAGAATAAGAAAAGTCCTTTAGAATAAAAAAAATAATAACAGACAAATAAATAACTTACTTCTGACTCTGGCTGGAGGTGTGGATACAGAGGAAGACATTGAGAAGAACTGGAAGAAGAAGGAGGAGGAGAAGATGAAGGGCTGGGATTCAAATACTGGAAACGAATCAGTGCCGCTCACCTGCTGAGAAACATAAGATAATGAATGACAGAAACATATAAATACAAATTTAAACAAAAATATAAATATAACCTTCAGAAGTAAAAAATCTTTTTAATAAAACATATTTCTGGAGAATCCCACTATCTGATGTTTTTGAGTTTAATTACCAGGCAATCAAACATTTATAACCAGGGGTCTGTCCAGACATTTTGTGAAAGGTCCGTTTTTCGTGAAATTGTGAAAAAATTACTCACATTCTTTCAACCAGGGTCAGCTTTTATGAATTTGTGCAAATAGGGTCCGTTATTGCAAAAAAAAATTTTTTTTCAAGAAGTTTTTAAATTGTATAGACATACAAGATTATGCTCAACACTGTAAAATTGTAATTAAAAAAATTAAATTTTAAAAAATAAACAACAATTGCTGCTTCTAAATTAGAGATGCAACATACAAATATTTGGTATTTAGCCTATACTGCTGAACGCAGAATATTAATTTCGGACGAATAACGGAAGAATCGTCTGCCGAAGACAAAACTTAATTCGTTTACATCCATCTTTCTTGTTTTCTGCCCTGGAAAGGGTTTATTCGATTAACAAAATAATAATGAAGATAAACAAATTTGTGAAGGGTCCGTTTTTATAAAAAGATATTTTGTGAAGGGTGCGTTAACGGACCCAAATTATAATAACAGCAATTTTTTCAGTGTCTGGCAAGAAAATTTTTTTTTCATAAAAATTTAATAACAAAATTTTAAAAATTTTCCAGCTTTTTATCAGCCACCAAAGCTATATTCAATGCTCCCCACAACACTCAAACCAAGAAAGAACTGTTCACAGGCCTTGGAGATAAAATTTAACATGAAATTCGTATTTAAATGTAATAGTGTTTTTTCTACCTTAAAAAAAGAAACTTAACTAATATCAGGAAACAAGAATAAAATTCGAATAGTTATCAAGTTGCAAAATTAAAATAAATAAATAAAATGCTACCATTAATGTTCATCGAATTTATCTGACAAAGCAGTTATAAACAATAATTAAATATTAATGTACTAGCAATAAGCTTACGTTCTTTTTTTTTAACAATTAAACCTATAAGCTAATAAATATCACTAATGAGGTCATCTGTAAAATATTTGAAAAATTCACTTATCGAAAACTAAATTTAAAACAATGGGTAATGCTTTACCAATCAGAAAATTCCATTTCGCTTTTTTTACTCATTCTGCTTGAACAGTTCGTCATAGATGGTTTGAATAATGGCAGTGATCTTCTTTGTGCTCCAAATTATTGATATGCCAAATGTCATTGCTTTCGGACGGCTGATTTATGAATCTCTAAAAGACCCATAGACATTCATTTATATAAATATAGAATTTCTTTTTCTAGTGATATTAATTATAAGGATCAGACCATAGCTAATGAAATTCAAAATAACTTTTATGTTTGGATGGAAAAATAAGTACTTACATAATATTAACTCGTTTTCTCATAAAACTAGGGAACTAGTAAAACTAGGGAACAAAGCTAAGGACCTAGGAACATTCTTTCAAAATAGGTGAACATGAAAATATTTAGAGGAAACCATTTAATTCTTACAAAACTCTTATTTTAAGCCAAATGCAGATATTTGATGTTAGCTTTGCCACTATCTTAAATCTACAGAAGAAGTCAGAGTGGTGCAAAACTGAAATTTTGCTATCTAGACAAAGGAGGTAGTGATTCTGATGAATTTGTTCATGTTAAATCGAAAAAAAGAAATCAAATCCTAATCAACGGAACTAAAAGTTTAGAAGTTATTGCTGTTTAATAAAAAAAATAAAAAAACAATGCAAATTTAGACTTATAAATATTTAAGCATCTGACACTGCTGTCTGGGAAAGTGAGGTATTGTCTCATATGTCACATTAACTCTAAATTGAACATGATCAAA
>NW_027261839.1:0-4082 GCF_043381705.1 Parasteatoda tepidariorum | reverse complement strand
TGATCATAACAATCATAATATATTTTGATGTAAAATTGTGAAATTTTATGTGAAATTTTATGTTAAAATATTTATGTGAAAATAACTTTTGTAAAGTTCTCTTTAGTTCAAGTTAAAGTGCTTTTGTATCGATAGTCATTTTTACAGCAAGTGAAAATGAATTTAAAAAAAATCTTCTGTAACTATAATTATCTTTAATGTAAAAGAACTTTTGAAACAAATGTTACATTTATTTTAAGTGAAAATTCTTACGAAACAATAATGATTTTTCTTTAGGTGAAAATGAATTCTGTAAAGGAAAATATTTTTTATAGAAATTATCTTACGTTATGAAAACGATAGTTACTTTTATTTGAGGTAAAAATAACTTCAGAATCTGAAGTTATTTTCACTCCTTGTAAAAACTCAGAACAAAACATAAAGTATTCTTTAATCTGTTTTAGAGTCTGTTGAGTCGGTAACAAAAATTATTTTCATTAAGAAATTTGCTTGACGTTGAACAAGATTGATTCATTGATCCCATAAAATGTGTATAAAACTAAATTATGACTAGTATAGCTAACAATCCTATGTAAATGATAAATATCAATAAAACGATTTTTTTTCTTCGCTTTCACATTGTTATTTTCAATTCTCGATTATATTCGAGTGTGAAAAATTATTGCAACATAAAATACAACTCCTCTCGAATTATCTCGAGTGTGCACAGTTTGGCCTGTTCAGCGAGCTCGAACAACCTCGAGTGCACAAGTTCAAGGGATTAATCTGATTGTTGTCATAATGTAGAAAATATAGCAAGTGAAGTTCATGATGAGCGTTATTTAAGTTTCAGTGAAATTACATGTGTCACTTTCTTTAGTTTTTCTTTGTGGGAAATATACAAGTTGTTTTGTGGGATGTATAATTTGTCTATAGAAAGAAGTTCCCTCGACATGTTGTCCAAGGCCACCCGCTTCTATGAAAACAAGAAATAGCGCATTTCAAAGAAAAGAAGGTTCTCTCTCCTTGAGTCCCTGTTCCCACCGACCTGACCCAAAACCTGTTTTAAATATGAACTCTAATAATTAAACCTCGTAACAATAGTCACAGCCACTGCTCCAGATAAATGACGAGGGAAGTTCTTTCCATAGAAGGGTGATATTCCCCACTATACTTGTATTTAAAAATAGACGTTAAGGAATACCTTTGTTTCTGGACCAGTTAGTACTTGGAAAGTACTTAGGACATAGGTAAGGCATATTTTGGTTTCCAAAAGAGCGAATCGCATTCCAATACAGTTTCTAGGTCCGGAACCAAATGGTAAATAGGAGTACGGAATAATTTTATCTTTATTTTCTGGACTGAATCTGTAAGAAAGAAATTTGAAACTAATATAGGGAAGAAATAATTAAACAACAACAGCAAGGATAAAAATAAAATAAAAGGAAAGCACTATGTCAATTACAGTGCGCAATAATAAATAAATTGAAACAGACCACTCAAAATAACTTTTAAATTAATGATCGCATCTTCTTGATTTAGAACTCAATCTTAATGGTTTGAGGAGGTGACCGCAAATAAGATAACTAATTACGACAGATGATATTTTAAGTTAAGAAATCTGACAAAAAAGGTACTTTCTCTGAATAGACATACCTTTCTTTCAATCTGATTTGGATTTCTATCCCTGAATAATAGGGGGTACTTGCAATATGGGAAATATAATCCCAATAGGAAGGACAGGATAGCGGCCAAAAGTTTAGGCTTCTTAATGTTAATTTTACTGTAGAATTTTTAAGCGAATGGAAAAATTTTCACATACAATTATAGAATTCGTTTATTCAAAGATAATTACACTTAAAAAATAACTTTTAGTAAAAACTTTTCTTTATTATTATTTAATAATAGCCAAAAAATTTTTAATATCATTTTTATATGATTTTTTTAAAAAAAATTACAATTTTCATGGCAAAATACCAAATTTGTGTGAAATTAGTTGTATAGTTCTTAAGGAATCGCAATCTTAAAAATACGACTATTTTTTATTTAAAATTATTAGAAGTCATATTAACAGGGCTTCCATGAGACTTAAACAGTTTCAACAATAAGAAGACGAATCTGAATCAGTTATTACTTGTGATCACCAGTGTAGTTTTCCAAATAAAATATGTCCTTAAAGATAAATTTGTCTTACTAAACCTTAAAAAGTTAGAATTATATCTTAAAAATAAAAATTCCGATGAACTTTAAAGCAAATTTATTACCACAATAAAAAAATAATTTTCGTTTGATTTCTGAATTCACTGTATAATACAATATTAAGTTGAAAAATGTTGAGTTTTGATGTTAGCACTTTCTAATAGTTTTTCAGCTACGTCTGAAAATTAAAAAGTGCTCTGTAACTATTGAAATCTATATAATTATGAATTACAATATTATAAACCTTTCAATTAAAAAACGGTTTTTATTAAATGAAAAAAAAAATACTAAATCATTAAAAAATCAGTTTTTGTAAAAGATTTTTTGGGTTAAGAAATGGGAGTAAAATCTCCACCCCCCTTCATCAATAATGTTTTTTTTTTGCGTAAAAATGCTTCTTTAAGTCTGAGAAAATGTGTTCTTTACCTATCTGGATTGAAGGTTTCAGGATCAGGAAAAAATTCTGGATCCCTGTGCATAGCATATACTGGAGTGGTAACAGTCGTTCCTTTAGGAATGGTGATTTCCGTGCCTTTTAACTTGTAATCTACTACAGATATTCTGTCCAACCTGTTAAAATAATTGGTGGATGAAATAAAATAAGTTATGTTTTAAGCTTGGATATTTTTAGTTTTAATACTTCAATAATTCAGGTTTCAATACTTGGTAAATTTAAATCTTCAAGGAATCCTGTACCTTTTAACATGTAATCTACTACGGCTATTCTGCCCAACCTGTTTAGAAATTGGTTAATGAAATAAAGTAAATTAGGTTTTAAGGCTGGGATAGTTTCAGTTTCAAAATTTCAGTAATTTAGGTTTCAATGCGTGGTCAATTTAAATCCTTATGGAATCCTGTACCTTTTAACATGTAATCTACTACGCCTATTCTGCCCAACCTGTTAACAAATTGGTTAATGAAATTAAGTAAATAAGGTTTTAATTCAGAGATAGTTTTCGTTTCAATACTTCAACAATTTAGGTTTCAATGCTTGATTAGTTAAAATCCCTGAAGAATCCAGTACTTGCTAATTCGGAATCTACTACAGCTCTTTTGTCCAACCTGACAAAAAATTCCCAATTATATGAAGTAAATTGGAATTGAAATGCTTGATAAGTTAAAATATTGAATAGAATATTAAAGAATTAGTTTCAATAATTCAGTAATTTACATTTCAATGCTTGGTAAATTTAGATCTTTTAGGAATCATCGAATTTTTAATTCGTAATCTACTACAGCTCTTCTATCCAACGTGATGAAAAAGTATCTATGAAATTAAGTAAATTAGATTTGAAATGCTTGAATAGTTAAGTGTTGGATAGGATGTTAAGGAATTAGTTTCAGTGCTTCAACTACTTAGATTTCAACGAGCAATTTAAATTTAGTTTTAAATTTATGCTTCAATGCTTGTTAATCAAGCCAATAATATTGCGTTTCAGTACATATATCAGGTCTTCACTAAAAAAAAGAGAAAAAAAGTTATTTTAAAATTAAGTCTCCTTAATTATTTGGGTACCATAAAGGCTGTCATTGTGTTATACCCTGTATATCAATTCCCTTGTATTCAATAGTTCAAAAATTCGAGCAAAAATTCGAACAAAAATCAGAAACTTTTTATTCATACCTTACAACAGGTGGATGCAATCGAAGTGCTTCAGAAATAACATTGTCTAAATATTTCATATTCTGAATTGCTTCGTAAGTTACTTTGCCCTGAAAAAATATATAACAGTTAATAGTAAGTTGACGAAGTGCTTCAGAAATAACATTGTCTAAATATTTCATATTCTGAATTGCCTCGTAAGCTACTTTGCCCTGAAAAATACACTGAAAAGCCAAAAAAAAAATTGGTATACTTGCCTAATATCGTGTAGGACCCTCGCGAGCACGCAGAAGTGCCGCAA
>NW_027261838.1:0-4108 GCF_043381705.1 Parasteatoda tepidariorum | reverse complement strand
TATTGCTTTATTTATATTTTGGAAATATTTTTCTGAACTTATGTTACAGCTCAAAGTTGAGCTTTTGAACAATCGTTATAATTACATGTTTAAAATGTATTTGTATTCTCTTTTAATGTATGTATTCCTTATAAATTTCTTTATGCATTGATTTATTTTATATATCATTTAAATATGTGCATTTTTCAAAAATATTAAGGTTTTTTCTGAAGATTTCATCTTTGCATCATCTTCGAGAGGATCCATCTGTGCATTTAAGCTATCTGATGATGTAAGTTGTTTTTATTTCTTGTTTAAAAAAATCAAAAATTTCTCTTTAGAGTTGAAAGGGTGCCAACTACTTAGATTTCTGTAGCTCCTTTCAATTCTCTCTATGTAACTACTTATAAAATTTATGAAAACTTGAAAGAAATTTCATTATTATTAATTCTGGCTGTTGATTTTGTCTGATTATTTTAATGTTTTGTAAAAATGTTACCCATGAAATATTCAGCAAAGATTTAATTTTACATTTTAGTCGTAATATGGCTTGGTTTCTACCAAGCACATCTATATAAACTGTCATTCCTAGGGTTTTAACATGTATGTATTTATGCATAAATATTTATTTTATGTATTTATTTTTAAATAGCAGCTTGAGACCCTGCACACTTGGGAAAATGCTCATTCATTTGGTGGCGGGACCGCCTCTACTACTGGCATATCTGTTAAAGGAGACAACCTTGCAAGCGTCGGAGAAGATGGAAGATTGTGCATTTTTAACATCAATACCAAACAAAATATCAAGGAAATTGGTACTGTTTTATAATTTTGAATTCATGATACAATTTATAAAACCTCTTTATACAGTTTAAAATTTAAGGTTCTATGAGTGATAACTTTACCTGCTTATAGATTGATTTAATGATACTCTATTGATACTCAATTTTCTTATAATTGATAATGGAATTAAAGTACAGTAAAAGTTATCTAATACATATAGTTAGTGACCATAAGCTTTGTTTATTTGGCCACAGCTTTTTCATTGATTAATACTCCAAACAGAGTATGGAAGCGGTGGTAGTGATCTTTGTTTAAATTATAGTTGGAATATTTTATAAAATTAATATCACTTAAATTATAATTCATTTCTGTAAAAGAGCTTGTTAAAGAATCTGTTTTAAGAATTAGATTTTTAAATTTTATTATTTGGTATTGCATGTGTATGACTGGGGGAAAAAATATCACTTGGAGTTTTTCAAAATCAAATAATGGAATGATTTTTAAATTCATAACAGAGATGAGTTTATGCCTTAATTTACCAAATAAGTGCACTAACTCCATTTCTGAGGTCGGATTTGCTGCTTGAATTAATTGAGTTGTAATTTAACAATCATCTAAAGCAGTTGTTTCTAAATATGTAAAAGTTTGAAGTTTACAAGTCATTACCAAAAGCTAGTTTCCAAAATTTAATATCTCATGCCCAGAAAATCAATGCTATGTTTGCTTTATCTAATATATGTGAACAAGTGTTTTCAACTATGAACCTTAGAAAAAATCCTTTCAGAAGTAGACTAACAGCCAAGCATTTAGCCTCGTTCCATAAAATAAGCACATCTCACTTCGTACCTCAATATAAAAAACTTTTAAAAAATGAAATCGCAATTTCATTCATCTCATTAAATATTTAATTTAAAACTTGTAAATCATTTTTTTTTTTTTAAATTATTATTTTAGAAGTTTCTACACTGCCCACCAAACTTTTTTTTAGATTTTTAGCCCTCGACCAAAAAAGTTTGTCCATTCCTGACCTAAACAGTTCCAGAGATATGATGAAATATACAAAAAAAAAATATATTAATATTAAGGGCTCTAACTAAATTATTAGTACAATCTTTTTCAGATTGCAGCTACCACCATTTTAAATTCAAAAATAATCCATATCTATCGAAAAAAATATGTTTATTCAGAAAAGTGTGTGTTTGTGGTTGATTTTGGTACTTAAAATACTTCATTTGCACAAATTAATTAGCATAAAAATTGAATACTCAAGTCATTCAAATCGCATGTTAGTACATAAAAATTAAATCATTGGATCAAAAGTTGTTGGAGAGTTTTTTTTTATTATTATTTTATTTTGCCTACTGTACATAGTTTTAAAAAAATTTTAAATTCATCTAAATTTTTATTAAAACAATAGCAAATTATAATTTTTATATAAGCTTAAATTCCTTTGATGTTGTAGTTATAAAAAGCTTTTTGTGCTAGTAATATGCATCCTGTTTTCATGGCATTGTCAAACAATACTTAAAGTAGTTGATTACATTTTCTGTTGTCAAAAACGTTGCNCTGTGGGATTTGAGAAATCCTTCTAATACACCTAGTTGTTTGCTAATTGTGTAAGTAGTTTTCAAAAAATAAAAGGTGAAAAATGACTAATTTCGAGTTAATAAGTATCTGACTAAAGATTATAATTAATTTTTCTTTTTAATATTTAGTCAGACTTTAATCCTTTTTTTTTTTCAGTTTATAAATTGTGATTTATGAAATATTTGTCAAATTACGCTAAAATATGATTTTCACTATTGATTTTTATAATCATATAAAAGAATTACACACTGATTTTGTTATACAGGGCTTCGTTATACATTTTTTTCTGTTGGAGACAAATCAAAGATACTTTTATTTAAATTACCTATAGTGTTTAAGAAAATATTTTGAATTCTTTTGCTTTCAAAATTTAATTATTTGAGTTAATTTTTTTTAATTGTTTGATAAGAATCAAAAATTTATAAACTATTATGATTGGAAAAAAGTCTATTTTATATTTAACTGCGGAACACATTCTTCATTGATAATACTTTATCTTTGTAAGGATATTTTTTCTGCTTTTTATTTCTCTCTTGCACTCTGTGTTTTGACATTGAAAAAGATACTTCATTTTAGTTCCAAATGTTTTTTATGTTATTTCTTTTGACATTATGTTTTTTTTACCTTTATTCAGAGTTTCAATTTTTAAAAAATTAATTTGTCATTTTAATTTTTGAAATTATAATGTATTTTTAATAATAATTATTTTCAATTTTGTTTCATGTGTATTTCCTACTTCAAAAAATATTGGTTTATGGTGCTGTCAAACACTGAAAGATAAATTGTTTTTCTTTTTTAAAAAATTATTTAATCAGTCTGTATTTAACTTCAATATTTTGCCAAATTGTTATTTGTCACACCCCTAAAAATATAAGTGGTTCTCTTCCAGATCTCGGGAACAGAAAACTGTAACTTGCTTGAATACACATCCAACTCAGCCTCATATTTTGGCCACTGGATATGAGGATGGATCACTTTGCATGTGGGATATGAGACACGAGAAGAAGCCGATGTCACTCATGGAAGCTCACACGGCGGCTGTGTCAGAACTGCTGTTCCATCCAATTAATCCAGATTTCCTCTATACCTCATCTATAGATGGTACATTGTGGCAATGGGATTCAACCAAAATGAAGAATAACTTGACTGCTGTGAAAACAGTAAAAAATCCTAATGTCGGTAAGTGCTTCTGATAACTCTCTTTTTTTTTCTTCCTGTGAACTGGGTTGTCTAAAACATAGCTTTAACTTTTACTTGCAAAACAAAATTTGAAATGGCTGTTTTGATAATTATATATATATATATATATAAACAGAACAAAAAGTTCTCAATTTTTAAAACATAAAGTGTTGAAAAAACAATGCTTAAATTTTTTTTATCAAAACCACTCAATTGCCTAACAACAAAAAAGAATTTAGTTAAATTTTCAATGTCAAAAATTGTATAAAATTCGTATAGAATAAAATTAAGTCACCACCAGCGATGGAACAACTAAATTAGCAATTAAAACAATTGTCTGTCAATCGCCACTTTCTTTTTTTCTGTTGTCAAAAACGTTGCAATGTTAAGTATGCAATTATACATTAAGCACTTATAAATATTAATGTCCATTTCTTTTGCAGAAAGTTCTGATTTGTGTTCCTTTACTTGTATATGTCATTTACGACATCAAGAAATTGTAGCTGGAAATTCACTTGGTTATTTAAGACTGTGGGATTTGAGAAATCCTTCTAATACACCTAGTTGTTTGCTAATTGTG
>NW_027261837.1:0-4108 GCF_043381705.1 Parasteatoda tepidariorum | reverse complement strand
TAAACGCACCTGTCATCTACACTGTTTTCTATCTTCTTGAAAACTGAATGAGAAAAAAATACACCAAAAAAATGACGTTTTTCTTGAAAGCTACCTGACCCATGAATGATTTAATATTTTTTATTCATTTATTTTAATGGATTGGGGTACCAAAACCATCAATAGTCCATTCATTGATAACATTTTGAGAACATCCCATCTTTTGAACCAAGTCTCACTTAGGCAACAAATTTTGATTTTCGAATCAAGACCGGGTACCATATGATGAGGGAGATACATACTCTCAAACTCTTAATCCTCCAAATTTTAAGTGTGATAAATAAAATGTTAGACTCGGTTCAAAAATACTTTTATGGATAAAATCTTATTTTATCTTCTTTTCTTCTGTTTCTCAGGCATCACAGTTTAGAACACATCCTTCTCCAATAGTCATCCTCATCGCTTGGGAAAGTGCGCTCATTGGCCAAAAAATATCGGAGCTCGTGAAAACAATACAAAATTATCCGAAAGTTCAACTTCATCTAATTTTTATAGAAGATACAGAAACTGATGTCTTACCCACTGATTTAGTAAACGCAGTGCGATCCACTGGTGGGTTTTTGCATTCATTGCCTAAACCTTATCGCACAGAGATTACTGATAGATTGGTACCAAATGTTTTATTATTTGAACAACTGAATGTCATCCTCTCTGCTGTGGTCAAAAGTCCTTTGGAAGTAGATGACAAAATTATAGTGGTAAGGACATACTTTACCAATTAATTATAATGAAATGAAAACATTCATGTTTGTATCTTTCTAAGCTTACAAACATTTAACTAAAACTAATAGTTTGAGTGGATGTCAAGTACATAACAGAGCGATTTTTTAAATTTTTTTTTTATACAGCTAATTTATTTTCTTGTGCTCTTGACCTGTAATGTAATGAAAGGTAAAATTTTTAGTTTATAACTTCATTGTACCGCGATCAAAACAATAGACCAATAGTAAAAGTTTTTTTTTTTTTTTTTTAAAGATTGTGAACGCAAAATTCAAATCACATCGAAATTGGTAAAATTTGGTGACTCCGTCTCTAGAAATAGTGGGACAGTGTTATGTCCAATTTGAGTAATATATTTTTAAAAAATGGCAGATTCTTATCTTATGTAAATCTGTGACCTTATATAACTTTCAGAATGTGAATATAACAAGAGGAACTAGTTACCACTGGAATTTCAGCACAAATAAAGCAATGTAAATCGATTGCTAGTAGTTTTGAAATATCATTTAAGATTACAAAACAAAATATAAAGTGAAGAGTTCATTTTCAAAGTATATTTTATTAAAAAAAAATCTGTTTTCACGGGAAAATAATTTTTTTTTAAAAAAGTCCGTGTTTTGGTGAAATATTTTGTAAATGGTTTGTTTCAACAAAGAACAAATTGTAAAAGGTTCGTTAATAAGCTTAACCATCCTGTTTTTATTTTTCAGGTTTAGATAGAAAGATAAACCAAATTACGATCAAAATTAAACAATGTTGCTTATGAAAATAAATATTACGAAAAAATATGTATGGATTAAACTAATAGAGTAAAATGGAGCAAACACAATTTCTTATCATGACTATAACATTTTAAAGCCATTTTTTTTAAAAATAAACTATGAACAAAAACAGTTCACTATCGGTTTCAACACAATACCAAACCGTCATAAATTGTTATTGATTTCTACCAATTTTTTATGCATTCTGTCTTAGAAAGCATAATGAAATGTATTGTAAGTCTGTGATAATATTTTCTTATGACTTTTAAAAAATTTGCAACATTACTTTTTAAATTTTAGGTACATGAAGTGACGTACAAAACTGTCTCTTTAATAAAAGATACATTTTCTACTCCATCTGTTACTAAGGGGAAGTTAGTTTACACTATGCATTGTGACCTCAGAGGTCAAATAACTCGTGAGCCCAACTGTTCTTCTTGGGATGAAGAATACATAGCTACTTTTAAATGTGGAACTGTTACTGATTTAACAGATGAGTTGGTGGTAAGTTCTCTAGATATGTAATATTATACTTATTTGTAATAGTTACGCCTTACTAGTGATGTCTAAATGCTTCGCTAAACCTTACTTGTTACTAAGCTAATTAAATCTGCTTCATATTTATAACCCCTCCCCCATCCAAAAAAAATACCACTCTATCTGCACCTTTTTTTTTTTAATTAAATTCCATTTAACCCCTTAACGATCGGTAAATTTTCAAGAAAATGGTCATAAAAAGTTCCTATTTTTTTATACACGTATATTATACACGTATTTGATTAGTGCTGACATCTAGTTTAAAATAAACTATCTACAATTACCATAAAAATATCCTGGGACTGCCATCTGGTGTGTAAAATGAGAAATAAAATGCTTTCCGGGTAAAAGAAATGAATTAGCTTTATTCTTATTGGCTCGTTACTACTGAACACTCCAGCCCGGGAATATCACGGGAGCGAGAAATAAAGGGCGAAACCTCACCCCGTCATTTTCACGGGAGCGAGAAGTAAGGGGTTAATAAAGACTCAACATGCTAACTTTATAATTGAAAAATAGTGTATTTGTTTATTTTATCATTTGTAAACTAACTTATATAGAAATTATTTTTAAGTCGACTTCGGTGACGAGATTACTTTTAAAAAAATTATGGTTGTGTTTAAAATTAGTTTTTCTTTTAAAATATATTTAGAATTGATATTTCATAAAATAATTGTAATACTTAGTTTTACATATACTTAGTTTTACTTAAAACATTTATTACTATGATATCAATTTTCATTTCGGGAATCTTTTACCTTCATTTAAAAAGATCTCTTCAGTTTTTTAAAAGTGATATTAAACTTTTTTTTATAAAAAATATAAGTTTTGAATCCTACAAATGGAACAAAAATAAATATTGATTTTCTCTTAGCTAAAGAAATTTAAAATTGACGAAATATTTACTGCATTCAATAACGAAAAACGATTATTTTTGTCATTCTTCTGTACACGTGAACCACATTTTTATACTTGCGAGAGTGAAATTTTTACACTCAATTGTGACCATTTTCTGACGAATTAAAGCACTGAAATCTCAACTATAGCTTTGCACCTGACAACAAAGCTAGTGCGAATCTTTTCCTGAACGCTATAAACAAAATTTGTCTATCGCCAAATGGAATTTATCGGTCACAAGAATTTCGAAAACTTTCCAAGTAACTAGAGTGCTCAAATATCATATGGGACTGATTACAATACTAGCTTCAATCAGTTTATGACCGTCCATGATATCGCCAAGAGAAAATCTTGAACTTAAATTCAGACAAACTAGAGAAGACAAATCAATACTGCAGCTTCATAAGTGATGACAATAAAAATTTTAATCATTTCCTGATGGCTACAAAGTTTCCCCCTTTGAAGCTGATGGGACACCGATGTCTCTCGCATATATATTTTTTAAGACGCACTAATAACTATATTTCTAATTATTTAACTATATTACTAATTACTAATAAAAATGTATTTCGGTATTTTTAATTTTAAAAAACGGTTTAATTGTTGCTTAAAAAAATCTGTTAGACAATCGGAATTATATCTATCTTAACCAAAATATAAAATCCAAAAAAAAGTCTTTTGAAAATTCACACTCAAAAATTTATCAACAATTGATTTTGCAAATTAAAGACATTCCATCTATGAAACTGCTTTTCTTAAATCTAAATAATTGCAACTAAGTGCACATTTGAAAAAATATTGTTTTCAAGTGAGCGGTGATGGGAAGATTTTACCTAGCTGTATTACATAACTATAAATTATTTAAATGTAAAATAGGAGATTTTTCACTTATTATAACCTTAAGTAATACAAAATAATGGACTGCTACAAGCCAAGTCTATAGCCAAATAATAGCCAATAAGAACTTATGGTCAATCGATATACCATCCTGCTCAGCCACCTTCTGATTAATTTCAACTAAAAAAAAAATACAGTCAGGATATTTTACATAGCGATTATGTTTTAATATAAATATAAAAAAGGATATTTTATTATCTTATTCATTTCTCTCATGCTTCTGTTTTGACATTGGAGCTCTTTTAAATATACCATTG
>NW_027261836.1:21252-25000 GCF_043381705.1 Parasteatoda tepidariorum | reverse complement strand
ATTCTGTTTCTTTTTTAATAACATTAGTTATTGTTTTTCAACATTTCAGACAGCTCAAAGTAAACCTGCAACAGGTATGTGGAACTCAATTACAATGACGTATTGATCTTTTTGTGTGTTTTTATTTTTTGATTTCTAAGAGTTATTGCTTGCAATCTTTAAGTACTTTTTCACTTTTGGAGTAGTCACGCGCCATAATTAACTTGTCTTTTATTTTTTTCAACCTTGTAACAAAAGTAATTAATTAATTAAATTTTAAATGTTTTTTCCAACTAATTTAACTGCAACATTTTGTACCTCACCAATGTGTATTTTTATGTTAGTTATTGAGGCACATCGCATAATTTAATAATATTTTATTTTCGGTCAATTTTAATTTATAACAACAGCATTTCCATCTAACAATTTGGTACCGATGACCAGTCGGACAGTTTTTTTTTTGGGTTGCTGTGGTACTTGTTTATCAAAATTTTTTTATTTTCTAAAAAATGATTTCAAGTTTAATTATAATTAATATATATAATTTTAATTTTATTTAATAATATAATAATTTTCTTGATCAACAGTAATTGAAGATTAAGATATTAATTCCTGGCATTTTGTTGTTTTAATCATTAAATGATTGAAGATTTTTGACCTAAATTTTTTTAAAGTAAATTTAAAGTAATTTTTAAAAGTAATGCCTTATGTAAAAAGTAGGTTTTCATTTATTACCTACAACTTTGTGCTAAATTGCTGTGCAATCTGAATTAATTTTGATTTAGGGTTTGTTTATATATTACAACAAAATTGATGATTTTTTAAGTTGATTGAAAATAATAATTGATTGTTTTAATGTGCTATAATTGAGTCTTAAAATTGTTTTTGATATTGATTTAAATGTAATGACAAAAAAAAAAGGTATTGATATCATGATAAAATTGATCAAGATAACTATTTTAATTAAAATTATAAACTTAATTAAGAAAAGGTAGATAACTAATTCTTCATAAAACAGTTTTTTTATTAGGATTTGATTTTAGTAGTTAAAATTGATGTTCAATGTTACTAAAGGTTTACAAGAATGTCATATTGGTTGAGTAAAAATCGCACAGCTTTTATGTAATTGAATGATTATAATTTTTATTTTTTTGATTTAAACTTAAGGTTCACTTATTGAATAATTTCATTTTAAATAGCAGTACTGGTTATATTAATATCAGAGGTTATTGTAATTTGTTGAAGCTAATCATTAGTAATAATAAGTAAGTTGTATTTATACCAGTCTTTAAAATCTGTTGTGTTTTTCAATATTTAACTATTTCACATAAANAGAGGTTATTGTAATTTGTTGAAGCTAATCATTAGTAATAATAAGTAATTTGTATTTATACCATTCGTTAAAATCTGTTGTGTTTTTCAATATTTAACTATTTCACATAAAATTCATGATAAAATTCATGTTCACAGGTTAAATGAGTCTTGTTTTTGAAAATTTTAATAATGCTAATTTTTATTAGGATTTGCAGTTTTATTTCTAATATTTCTTTAAATATTTAATTGTCAGTATTAATTAGTACTTGTTTTTCAAGAAAGTTTATATAGATTTAAAATTGTTAAGTCATAAATAATTGTTAAGTCATATCACTTATTAATTTGATAGTGATAAATTCCGTTTTCTGATTTTTGGTGTAACATGTGTTCTTAGGGTTAATATTTAGACTGTTTTCATACTGTTTAAAAGTGTTCCAGTTACATATCTTTTTAGTAAGAGGTAAAAATTTTATACTTTGGTCTTCTTCATGTGATTTTTAGGTATGCCTATTGTAATGTTTACTTGTAACGTTTTTTATCAGTAATTATCAGTTTCAATGATATCATGTCCAGTAAGCAAAATTTTTAGTAGATGAATTATATCGTTACCAGGAGTAAAAACAACTTAGTTCAAAATTCACATTTGGCAATTATGCCTGATAATTTTAACAATATCACTATCCCTGAAGTTTATCCTTATAGTTTAACAAATAATTTTTGTAATTAATTTGTTGATATGTGTGTGACGAGTGTTATTTGGGCATCGTTGTGTGTGATGCTGGTCATTACATATCCGTGGAACAGCGGGGTCTTGTAGCAGTTGTTATACAATATCAATGACTTTTGCATTTTATAAATTTATTTCTTGTAACCTTTTAATGTTTCTAATTTTTACTAATTTGCTTTTAATTGAATGATGTATTCAAAAAATGAAGGGTTTTTCTAATGATGGAGGATGAGCAGTTTCCTTTTAGATTTTCTTTTGGTCAATTTTTATCATTTTTTTAAAAAAAAAATTCTCTTTCCAAATTTTTTTATTATCTAATGTTCTCAAATTTGGCTCTTTACCAATTTTTTATTATGTCATGTTCTCAATTTTAGTGAATCAATGTTTTGATGTAAGATTTGCCAGACTTATACGTTTGAATATGTTACGATTTTCTTACTGGAGTATCTGATAATTTAATATTTACTTGAATTGTTATAAAAAAAAAAAATATTTGGGATAAATCTATTGTTCTGAATCGTGTCTGGTAAAACAGATGCATCAAAATTTTTTTGGGATTAATTTATTAAACTAATTGGGATAAAATATGTCTTGATTGCTCTGGGTAATACCTGAGCTCAACGATTTTTGCTGGTAAATTAAACCAGAATTTTTTTCTTTTACTTTTCCCTGGACATAATAGAGCCAGAAGTTAATTATTAATTTAAGCTCCTGATCAAAAATGGATCAGAAGGTATTCCTGGTCAAAGAAACCAGAAGATCAATTATGATTCCCTGGTCAAAGAGCCAGATGATATATATGACATATATATATAATAATAATTTAAAATAAATACAAAAAATAATTCGGGTCAATTATTAAATAATTGAATTGTCTTGAGGCTCTTTGAGGAAAATCTTTTGCGTAACCTTTGAATATCCATATGTTAATAATTTCTAAAGTACATAACTTTCACAATGTTACCTTCATTGTTAATGTTAAACTAATAATTAAAAACTTTTGAGGTTAAACATTGTTTGCTTTGTTTGAGAACATTCTTTCATTTGTGTTGTAATAATATGTAATAATCATCAAATCTTTCATTATCAATAATACATTGATTAAGTAATCACTAATTTTATAAACGAACAAATGATACAAAGTGGTTCTTGTCTAACTTTTAAAATTTTTTTCTAATTGTTAGGTCATGTTTTAGACATTTTTTGAAAAACATTAGTAAACACGTAATTTAACTTTGAGGATGATACGAATTTCGAATGCCATTTTTTTTTCGTTTTTGATCCTTACTCCTGTACAGTATATTTTTTTTTCTTTTCTTATGTAATGAATAAAGTTTTATTACATAACTTTTGGATTCTCAGAATGTAGTAAACGGCTACAGCTCTGTGTTTTAGATACAAAATTTTTTTGTATCTGTAGTGTTGATGATTTTAATTTTGTTTATGTCTGCTTGCAAGCACTTTTTGTTATTTTTATGTTCATCAAACTGGTTTTATTCTTATGTTCATCAATATTTTTTATTTTTATGTTCATCAAGCATTTTTATATTTGTTCATAATATGTGAATTTATGAATTTTCATTTTTAAGCATACTTTATAGGTATTGTTTATGGACATTTTAAGTAATCATTGGTTACCAGTATTGGTAAGCAGCGTTTTTGATCATTGTTTATAAATTTTGTCTATAGATAAATTTTGTTTTTGGTGTGTGTTTGTTATACATAGTT
>NW_027261836.1:0-19774 GCF_043381705.1 Parasteatoda tepidariorum | reverse complement strand
CATAAAAAAATTTGAGGCACATCGCATAATTTAATAATATTTTATTTTCGGTCAATTTTAATTTATAACAGCATTTCCATTTAACAAGTGTAAGAATAAGATAAATATTATTTGTTACAGGCTGTTCTTTTTATTACTGAAATAATTGAGTAAAAAAAAACTAGCAAATTATTTTTCAATAGAAATTTGTGAAAATTACCTTTAGATTTTCGTAAATTAAAAATAAATAGTATTCAGAATATATTTTACAGCTACCTCTTTTATTAACAGAGAGTGCTCTTTAAGCAACCAGTAGTTGGAGCATGCCTTTTAGTTACATTAATGCGTATAAAATAATAGGTGATGTCTCATTTTCAAGAGAAACAGCATTAAATATTTGTTATGTACTGTGAGCAATTTATTGCACAATACGACAGCAGCTTCTTAAATTTATTAGTTATTAAAGTATGAAAAAAGCTTCACAGAACTAGTAAAACATTCATTCACTAAGTGTAGGAAGTTTGTTTCTCTATGTATCTTTACATAAGAGAAAACCAGATCACTGGGGAACCTCGGGATTGTGACACCCGTGTTTGCCGCTAAAGGGCAAACCCCCTGAGGAATTTTGTTTCATCTAAAAGCTCAATATGTAGTTGTACTTAAAAATGTTTTTTTTTTAATTATGTTATTTTTTGAATTACATTTTTTTAATGCAGATAATAGTCTAGTTAAATTTAAAAATATAAATCTGAATTTAAAGAACTGCCTGAGTTACAATTTAAAACTTATTTACATCAATTCCTTATAGAACATTCAAACTTGTAAAGCCCTTAAAAGTTGGAGAAGCCTAGTTCTTTTAGTTATACCTCATAAACCAAGATGCTATGCAGTAGTGGCGTTTCACCTGTTTACAGGATAAGATACAGGATAAACCATCAGGCATAACAACCGAGCCTAGAAGTGATGGATCACTTGCTCTAAAATGGGGCTCTTTGTGGGCGTATAGAGGTTAAGAGGAAGTAGAGAGCTCTGTGGCAGTGATTCTCATCTTCTGTTTTCCTTTTTATGTAACCTTTCACATAGCCATTGTAAATAAAGTCTCGAATCATAATATTTTATTTTAAGTTGAATTTGTTCATATCTACACCTGTTGATATTGATATCTAAAGAGAAAATGCAGAACCATAATTTTAATGTGGACCACATAATCTTTAAATTTCAGGACTTTTTATCTAAATACAATGTGGTGTTTTATTTTTTGTGTAATTTTTGTTAAAAATATGTCTGTATAAATGAAGAATATAAAAATAGTAATAAAACAAATAGTAAAATTTATTAAATACACAATAAAACAAATTTACAATAAATGTTAACCGTTGATTTTTTATATAAACAAAGAAATGGAAGCGCTAATATTTGGCAAATTTATAGGATACTAAAATTTTACAAATGTAGCAACTAGACTTTAATAAAGTATTAATCACTAATAATTATCTATTACCCTTTATAATCTACAGTTGACTTATTGAATGAATCTAAAATTAATAACACAGCATTAATAAGTATCATTTACTCAACTTTGCCTAATATTATTTGTTTCATAAAACAATTATGTATCATGCTTTGAATAGAAACAGAACGTTATTCCAAATGGTTGCACTAAAAGCAAAATTTTATATAAAAATATATTTATAAGAGCAACTAATACTAAATAGCACACTATTCTTTTACCGAATTAGATCTCTCCATAGTATCAGGAAATACTTTTTTTGAAATCAAATAAGAAAATATTTATCAAGTAATTAAAGGTTAAACAGTTAAAATAATATAAATAAATGCTTGCACTCACTCCTTGATTTAAATACGAATCTTCTCGACAAATTAAATTGCATGTAAGCAAAACAACTATTTAAATTTTTCCACATAATTAAGTAATACTTTATGTAATTCACAAGGAAAAAAAAAAAAGAAAAGACATTGTTAAAACTAACTCCAGTATGAATGATTGTTCCTTAACAGTAATAGAGGATGATTGCAAATCAGTTTGGAAAACATTTTCAAGAATTACAACACTCAAAATTATTTTTTTAGTACGATTGTTTTGGTAAAGTGGTTTAAACTTGATAAAAGGTTAATGATATTTTCAAGTTTAAAATACCATAAGATCCAATTTGCTTGCTTAGAATATTTTTTCTAAAAATTATAAATATACAAGAAACTTCTCTATATATCCTTCCAAAAATACTCTCAAGCTCTAGAGCTTCAGCAATTTTTTGTTATACAATTTCTTTTAAAATTGCAATGTATAGGATTCAGTTAATAAAACAAAACAGCTGTCATTTCCAATTAAAAAAAGGGGAAGACTCATCTTTGTAAAAGCTTGATTAGAAAAAACAATTATATAAATAACTAAACAAAAGTAATTTTTCTTAGAATGACAATAAGAATTCTGCAAAACATTTTCGATAATGACACTTCATTTAATTAGGGTGCCTAGCAAAGTTCTAGATGAAACCTGTTGAACTTTTCCAGAACCACTCTTTCAGAATATGTTCTTAAATATACTAATTAATAAAATATTGAACAATATAAAATCCAGCACACCAGCAATTGTTCAAAGAATGTTAGACTTTAAATTACCCTTTCAGAAATAGAAAAGATAATTTATATCATATAAACTTAAAATATACATTTATAAAATGTAATAAAGTTTGAAAGATAAATCATAAAGTAAAATTTTAAAAAAACTATACATTGAAAATTAAAAAAATTACAGGTTACTTTAATTTTAGAAGCATTTAGACAGCATTTTTTTTAATGAATTATTTTCTTATTTTTATTATGTACATTTACTAACAAATATAGAAATTTTTTTTAATAAACATAGTAAAATTTCACTAGTTTTTTTTTCTTTTTTTTAAATTTCACACCTATTTATAAAAAATTTCTTTGCTTGCAAAAAATAATTAGAGGATAAAAATTATTGCTTAAGAGTGTGAAATAAATTTTTCCTAATATTAAACAATCTTATCTTTTTCTAAAAATTTAAAAAAACTTTTCTAATTTTTATACATAACCTTTTTTAAGCAGAAATTAGAAGTTTTATGACTTATTAAAAAAAGTTTTAAAAAATTTTCTGACTTTTCCAGGTCATCTAGATGAGGAAATGACAAGTTTAAAACAAAAATGAGAGGAGATTACTGCTTTTAACAATATTTTAGCTGTTCTAGTAAAATAAAAATAAAATATTGAATTTTCTACAACTATGCTTTAAGGATAAAATTCAGTTTCGAAGATTGAGTGTAAAAAACTACCAGACATAAATAAGCATCAAAAAAAGTTTGCCATTTTTTCACTGCCTCCAAAATGGAATTTTACTATTGCATAACTTATAACTAAATTCTTTCATTTTATTTTAATTACTTTAAAAACTTAAATGTATGCCTAACATAGTATTTAAAGCTGTAAGTATCAAACATAGGCATTCCAATTCTTCAGTGTTCCATTAATTATTATTTTTTACATAACTATGAAAAAAATGTCTGTATTGTATTGAGCCATTTATGTCAAAAGTTAAGGAGGAAGAAAATTAAAATAAAACAAATTTGCAACTTTTCTGACTTAAATATGAGATTTTCAATTCTATTATACAAAGGACAGTATAACAAAAAAAACAAAAAAAAAACACAACATTATGTTTGTTTGTTTTTTTTTGCTCCTAATTAATTTCATTTAGTTAAATTTTTCAACGTTAAATTTTTACTGTCAATAATATTTTTGAACAATAATAAAAGAAATGTGGCATTTTGTGCATGTGTTTAAAACAGTTTTTCAAGCAAAACTTCTTATACACAATTTTTTTAATTGAGAAATATTCTGGTAAGTACATTTTACCATTTTTTTTATATATATATACATGTTATAATGAGAAATTTACAAAAATACTCAAACTTATTATATTTTGTTTGCATTGAGAATTATAAGAATCGCCCAAATAGCTCATTTGAAACTACTTATATTTTGAGTGTGAAATAGTAAGTAAATAAAGTAAATAAAAATTAATTTAGAATTTTGATATTAAATTATGCAAAGTAAAATGTATCTAAATATTAATTTCCTGATTTTCACTGGTTTTTATTCATAAAATAAGATTTCATTACAAAAATATATTTGGACACTGTAAAAAAAATATCATAAAAGCAAAAAATGAATTACATTTGACCTTAGTAACCAAAATGTTTTAGAATTACGATTATAAACAAAACAGAGATAGTTTTAAACCATGCATTAAGATTAAAAAGTATAATTTTAAGATGGTATCTTATCTATGCAAGCTGGTTCAATAATAACTTTAAGACAGTTTACTACATAGAGATTTTATCTTTCATCACCCATGCTTTGACAGCAAAAAAAAATTTTTTTTAAAAAAAAAGGTACATACATAATTTCTAAAATTCACTCCCACTGTCACTCGGATTGCATTTTCAGACTCAAAATAAAACTTATTTTTAAATAAATATTTTAACACAGTAATAAAAAAAACACACAGATGAAAAATAAATAAGTTACACACTTAAATGTAAAAAATGAAAAATTCACAAATGAAAAAATATATTGTAAAAATTATTCATTTTGATGTTAGCTTTGCTTTATCAATATGAATGTTAAGATCCTTTATAGCTTTATGCTGTTCTTTGTAACCAGACAAAATAAGTTTTTCCTTGTCAGCAAGTAATTTTTGAAGAAAATTATTGTCTTTAGAAGTAGTATTACCATTCAGATCTGGTAAGTCTTTTGAGAGTTTTGGAATACCTGATGGCTTTGAGTGTAAAGTCATAGAAACAGGACTTTTCTCTAATCCTGAAGGACTAGAGTGTTCATTTGAATTGTGTTTTTCAGTCACTTCATCTGAAATACTAGTTAAACATTTGGCACTAGAGTTCTGCAAAGGACCATTAGATATCAGCCTGTTCACAGTAGCATTAGAAATTAAGTGGTGGTTTTGAATAGGGCTGTTTAAATGAGATGTTTCTGCACCATGCACAGCTAAAGACATCTGGCGCATCTGCTGTTTAATACTTTCAGGGGATACAACAGATTTCAAGCTGTAAATTCAAACAAAATGGATGTAAGTCATTTATAGTTGAACTTAGTCTTTAAATATAACAATACTTAAATAAGCAGATAGAAGATATCACATAATTATTTTTCATTTGGACAACCCATACACAGGCTTATCACAATAATAAAAAAGTATTGAGCTTTCTCAATTCAGATTAAGTAATAGAAATACTCAGACATAAATACAGTCAGACCTCGACATAAGGCCATCCTCATATAAGGTCACTTTACCAAAGTCCCGGCTCACTGAATAGGAATTCTTTGCTACAGATTATCGGATATATGGTCAAGTTTTAAAAATCGTTATCGCTTATAAGGTCATATTTATCTGAGGTGAGGGGAGCTCTTCTCTCAAAAGCCTATATAACTTCTTTACAAGGCAATTACCCCTCTCGAATTCGATGAAAATGTTGCAACCAAATGAACAAGCTACAATTTCTGAAATTGTTTTAGAGTGAGGACAATGACAGTGATCCTGAGACTGTAACCCAACCGGAATCCTTCAATGCAATAAATGCCACACAAATTTTTTTTACAAACCATGATGGAGCTGAGGAACATTTTGAGAAGTTACAAAATCTAGAAAACATTGTTCGAAAAATGCAACCAAAAACTAGACAGACCTGCATAAATGATTTATTTTAAATACAGTAAGATGTACTGCACACTTTGAGAAAATTAGTAAACAGCTTTATTTTAAATTAAAACTTTTAAAAAAAATCTTAACTTTCTTTAATTCTTCACTAATTCAGATATGGCCGATCGTTTCCGCTTGTATTACCATTTTTAAAAAATCATAATAAGTATTATTTACGTGCTTAGTTACGAACTGCTAATGAATCGGTTAAAAGGTCACCCCGCTTATGAGGTCACTTTTGCGATGTCCCTTAGGGTGACCTTACATCGAGGTCTGACTGTATACTCAGAAAAATACTCAGAAACATCTCACAACAAATGATATTTTAGAAAATGAGGCTTATTATATTTGGTTGATTTGATATTACTCATTAAATGCAAAAATGCATTCTTGAATGGAAAGTACATACGAAAGACAAATTTGCTTAATACATCGATGTACTTTTTGTTCCAGACTATATTTTGAACTTGTGCTATACTGTGAATTTGTAAGTTATCAAATTATATACAAGCTTTTTTAAAATTTCCGACACATTTCAAAATTACGCAGAAAAAATATTAAATTACTATTCCAGTCAGTATATCTCAATCAAAATATTTAGAGTATGCACCTGATGATAATCTAGAAACACAAATAAAAAATTATTTTCATTTTATATCAAGCTGTATTTAGGCAAATGCTACATCAAAGTAATAAATATATAGGAAAGATCGTTCAAAAATAAGTTTTAAATATCTTATGATTGGGTGCATATTTCATTAAATAATTTATTAAAATTTAAAAGCCCAGTTCGATTATGAAATTCAAAAAATATAGAAACATAAAGAAACTCTTAAGGAAAACTCCAAAAAATGACCAAATTATCGAAGAAAAAAAAATTTTACTGCTTATAATAAAACTTAAAACTATTTCAAATTCACTGAAAAAAAATCATCTCTCTATCTACATTTTTAAAAAAGTTATGAATGATTTTAGATTGTCCTAATACAGAAACTTGCACAGCAGACAGACTTTAGAGTGCTTTTTCTCATAGATGATAATTTTGTGTATTAATCTTAATTGAATCCCTAAGGAATTTTTCTACTTAAGATAAAGCTTTGAAGTAAACTTTTTTATCTTAAGTATAATACACTTATTTAAACTATGCATGGAATAAGCATTTTATGAGGCATTACAATTTTTACAGCATGTTATATATACTTAACAGGAATTTTTAACCTTTTTTTTCTACATTTTTACAAAATAATCTATACAAAAAATTCTAATTGATACATCAACAAATGAATGCACAAAATTGTTAAAATAAATATAGTAAGCACCAAGAAAAAAAAATTTTCTGAAAATATATTCAAATAAAAAAAGCTTTATGGATTTAAAAATTTTGAAGTTTTTCAAAAAAAAAATTAAACAGTTTAATTACTTTTTGAAGATAAATTATTGATTATAAGTTAAATGAGCATGTAAAACATCCACAAAATAAATGATTTTATAGTTATTTAAAAAAATTGTTGCAAACCCCTTAAGTGAATAAGAAAAAGAGAAATAAGAAAGAAATAAGAAAAAAATTTAGATTTATTTTAATAAAAAATTTTAAACTATAATTTAGACCAGCAATACAATAAGTGCATAGATCATTCTTTATCTAAGTTGCATACCAATCAATTATTTAAAAACAGGAGAAGAAAAATGTAAATAAACAAAGAATGCACTAACACATAAAAAGATGAATAAAATTAGATTTATTTTATCTAAAACTTAAAAGAATAAGAATTATTTACCTCTCAACTTTTTCTTTCACAATACCATGAATTTCATCATTAGTTTGCACAGCATTCTTCTCTTCAGATGATAAAATTCTTTGCTGGAAAGATGAAATTTTTTCCTTTCTCTCTTTTTCTAAGCACTCCATATTATGAAGTTTCTGCTGAAGAGCAGACATTTGGCGTACTACTTGACCCCACTGAATTTTGTACTTTTGTTTTGATGATAAGGCAGTCTCAAGTTTCTGTTGAAGTTCTGCCTATAAATTATAAATGCATGCGTAAACTTACACGAGTTTAGATAAATATCAATATTTATTCTTGGGTAAAATAAATTCCATAAAGTTTTAAAGTTTGCTATTTTCTCCTTTTTACTGCTATCTTAGGGTCTTTATCTTTAGAGATCAGCTCTTTAGTTTTAAAAATATAGGTGGGAAATTAAATGAAAGAAAAAATGAAATAATATTTACTTTTTCCATGATAAGAATATTAACTTCTGTTCGCAAATGAACATCCGGATCTTTGTTTGCTTGCATTTTCAAACTTTCAAAGACAGCACGTTGATCTTGGATATCACGCTCTAATTCCTTGATCTGAAATTCAAAATGTCCAATTCTCTTCAATTGGCTTAAAAATTGGGACATTAAATTTTATTAACATAATTAGAAAAAAAATTCCCATTAAAATTTAATAAAAAAGGGCTTCTCTAACTAAGCTAGATAATATTAAATACATTACAAAGTTAACGTTACATAAAAGGAAAATCTTGAAAATTAAAATTTAAAACATCAGGATAATAGAAACTTTTTACACCAAGCGAAGCATATTGCACAAAAATCTTAATGTTCCTTGCATTCATATATAATTTATTACCTTATAGACCTTAAATTTTTTTTATAAATTTAATGTATCGCATTTAAATAGCCAAACAATAACTTTAACAAAGAAAAATCAAATAAATAAAACAAAATTATCTTCAATTAAACTTATAAAAGCATATAATAGAAATAAATTATAATTAAATTTTTTACACTCTTAAAAATACTGGCATTTAAAAAAAAAAAAAAAAGGAACATCAGTCTAAAAGAAATTTTTTGTGTTTGAAATAATCCTTTTTTTCTTAATAGAATAAAAATAAAATTCTGATTCAACCAAAATCATTCATTCAGCAATATTACAGTTACTAAATATTTATTAAGGAAACAAACCATGAACATAAAACAAAAAAAGCATTACCTGACGAATCAAAGAACTGTTTTTCTGTTCTAATTCTCTAGACTTCATTCTTTAATAAACAAATAACAAGGACATCAAATAAATTTTAATGTAGCAACAAAGAATTAAATTGTATACAAGATTTAGGAGAACTATATTAATACCTTTCCATGGTTAGCATCTCATTATATTCATGCTTGATAGATTCAATTTGATTTTTTGTTTCTCTTTGGTGTTGTTCTTTCTCTTTATCAAGTTTAAGAAGTTTCATAGAAAGCTACAAAAATTAATGAAAATTAAAATGAAAAAAAAATTTAATTCTTTAGTTTTAAAAGTTAACAGAATGACAGAAATTAAAGTCTGAATATAACTTAGCTCATGATAAAAGAAAGTGATATTTCAAATAGAAAACTTATTTTCAAACTTCTATAAAATTAACAGATTTTGAATCATTCTTCTTATTTATTTTTTTAGATAAAAATGATAAAGAATGAAAAAGCCACTGAATTAATCAAGATGAAGAGTGGAAGTTCATTTATTAAAACAAATTGTTCACCAAACACCTAAATCTCAAATTTTAAAAAGAACAAAGGTCAATCACTGTTTGAAGAAAATTTTAAATGTCAAATGTTTTAATTTTTGTTTAAACTTAAAATTTCCGCTTTAACTTTAATATAAACTTCTTCCATCAGTTTTTTCTTTTAACCAAGTTTTTTATTTCACTAAAAAAAAATATTTCTTAATAATAAAAAATATATATTTTTTAGCAATTTTCTAACTATTTAAAAGAATAAAAACTAAGTTTATTAAGAATAAAATCACAGAGATTAGGGCAACCTTTCAGAACCTTAACATAGAGCAATGTAACAAGGCTAAGAAAAGTACACATAAATAACATTAGTTAAACGACAAAAATACCAGACATTAAAATTAATATACCAGTCATAGTTAAGTTATCTTATATTTTGAAACTATAAAATTTATTAATAAAAAAAAAAGAATGTTCCCAACAAAACATTGTTTTACCAACCTCTGTTTCTTGAGAAGATAATTGTTTTTCTTTTAATTCAGCATCCTTCAAAGTTACTTTCAATTTATCTTCTAATTTTTGGCACTCTTGAAGCTAATGAAAGAGATAGATAATAAACACTAGAATATAAAGGTATACACTGGAATTTAATTCATAATTAAGAATATGAAGGTACAATTAATTTTTTAATACAAATACCAGTCGTAATGCAATTTAGTTATATTGTAAAAAATATAAATCATANAATTAAAATGAAAAAAAAAAATTATTCTTCAGTTTTAAAAGTTAACAGAATGACAGAAATTAAAGTCTGAATATAACTTAGCTCATTTTAAAAGAAAGTGATATTTCAAATAGAAAATTTATTTTCAAACTTCTATAAAATTAACAGATATTTGAATCATTCTTCTTATTTTTTTTAGATAAAAATGATAAAGAATGAAAAAGCCACTGAATTAATCAAGATGAAGAGTGGAAGTACGTTTATTAAAATAAATTGTTCACCAAACACCTAAATCTCAAACTTTAAAAAGTTCAATAATTGTTTGAAGAAAATTTTAAATGTCAGATGTTTTAATTTTTGTTTAAACTTAAAATTTCTGCTTTAACTTTAATATAAACCTCTTCCATCAGTTTTTTTTTTAAACCGAATTTCGTATTTCACTAAAAAAAAATTTTCTTAATAATAAAAAATACATATTTTTTAGCAATTTTCTAAGAATAAAATTCTAATACTTCAGTAAGAATAAAATGCAAATTTTTTTTCAATATTTATTATCCTTTTCAGTTTAAAAAAAAGACCTCTCTATCACAGAGACAATGGCAACCGTTCAGAACTTTAACATAGAGCAACGTAACAAGGCTACCAAAAGTACACATAAATCACATTAGCTTAACGACAAAAATACCAGACATTAAAATTAATATACCAGTCATAGTTAAGTTATCTTATATTTTGAAACTATAAAATTTATTAATAAAAAAAAAAGAATGTTCCCAACAAAACATTGTTTTACCAACCTCTGTTTCTTGAGAAGATAATTGTTTTTCTTTTAATTCAGCATCCTTCAAAGTTACTTTCAATTTATCTTCTAATTTTTGGCACTCTTGAAGCTAATGAAAGAGATAGATAATAAATACTAGAATATACAGGTATACACTGGTATTTAATTCATAATTAAGCAATATGAAGGTACAATTAATTTTTTAATACCCATACCAGTCATAATGCAATTTAGTTATAATGTAAAAAATATAAAACATAAGCCAAAAAAAACTTTAAAACAATTTTTAATATTTATTGATACTTGATGAGGTGCACTCAAAACCAAATAACAAATTCAGATTTTTTTTTTAAATAAATAAATGAAAACAAAGAATATTTATTATAAAGATTTAAAATGGAGAGAAATGCACAGTGCAGGGCACTTAAAATTGTGAATTAAATGATACAAAAAGGACCAAAAATCAAAATAATTCCTTAACGAAAGAATTCAGAAAAAATGAATAAGTTTCATTATTTTATTGTTGTTACTACTATTTATTTGTTAATTTTCTATCAAATTTCAATGATTCAAACACAATAGATTTTTTCTATCACCAAGTGATAACAAAAAATTCTTTGGGCACAAAATAAATCTATGTCGCTAAAAATTTTCTGTATAGCTTTCGTTGATTTTCATGGTTTCCAGTATATCACAAATCATACAACATTGCTTTGCTTTCTGCATCATTATTTATAAATAATATATAATAACAAAATGTTACCTTTCGTTGTAATAATAATTCTCTTTCTTTATCTCTTTGTTTCCATTCAGATGTCAGAAATGATAAGTGTTGCATTTCTTTTTCCTTAAGCTATAAAAAATATTTGAATTTTTATTTGTACAAATAATTTTTATAGTAAACTTCCATAAATAAAGGAAAACATTTTAAAATTTTCTTTTAAAGTACCTGAACAACTCAAATCAACTATTTAAAAACCAATACAGGATTGATTTGTTGGAAGAGGACCTAAATGTTTGAAAAAATGACCTAAATCTAATATCACAAGACTATTTGTACATAAACATAAATAAATGATGCAATTGAGGAATAGAAAAATCTGAGATGCAGAAACTTGAAGAATAGCTTTTTTGCTCTTAGAAAAGAAGCAATAAAAATAGGGGTGTGATTTGGTTTTAGAGTGAAGGGAAATTTTTTTTAATACAACTTTAAAAAATTTATAAAATATAAAAAATAATAAGAGTAGACTTATACTAGTAAGTAATATTAATTGTTTTTAAGTAGCTGCCTTATGCATAAAAAAACCACAATTGATTTGCCACTTGCGCAAATTCCAATCTACAGCATGTCTAACTTTGGCAATGTTTAACAATCGCAGATGTGCTTGGAATGTCTACAGACCATATCCTATCGTTCTGGGAGTTATGAGCTTGCGAGATAGTAAAGAGCTTCAGATCAGTTAAAAGGAATCTCTCCCAGTGCTGACTTGCAATCCATTACTTAACATTTTATAAAACGCTTGCGTCTATGCACAGTTGCAAAAGGCTGACACTTTGAAATCAATTCAATTCATTTATAAGCAAAAGTTTACTTCTATTATCATTTTCTATATTAGTAAACTTATTAATTTTTAATAAAAATGAATTTAAACTTGTTTGTCCTTGTTTTTTTGCTGCACTCTGCAAATAAAACTAAAGATAAAATTGGGTCAAAATAATATTCTATTTCAGAAGGGAAGATAAAAGTAAAAATGAATTACAAATAAAGGTCAAATTAGGTTGATAAGTAAATCCTAGCTGGAGCTTTTCATGTAAATCACCTGAAACTTTTTTTTTATTCAAGAAAACAGCGTAATCCTAAAGAGTTGCCATACAGCCATTTTTATAATTCAATTAGCAATCATGTAAATAAAAGAGCAAAAATAATAATCATTATCTTTTTCATAAATTTTATTTTCAGTTGTATCTTTTCCTTTAAACCTCTAACATACATTCTATTCACCAGACTTAGGTGAAATGAAAAACTTTCAGCAAACACAAAATCTCAATTAAAAAAATTTCGGCACATATTAATTAGCTCTTGTAACTAGTTTCTACCCTTTCATCGCCACCTCATTTCGGTGAGGATTGTTTAAAAATCAGATTTCTGAAAATGATATGTTTTATTTTTATGCAATTCTATATTGATTCATACCACAAGGATGAGTTAGGTAAAACACCGAAAAGGTGGTAACAGAAATGCAAAAATGGTATGTGCCAAAATAGTTTTAAAATAATTGAAAAGAAATATCTGAAATTTGAGCAAGAAAAAAATATATATAGGAAGAATTTATCCAATAAATAAAAATGTGAATTTTTGTCTTAACTATTCCCTCTCTTTTATCATTAAAATAAAATTCACTGACAATTCCAGGTTTTCCCTGACCCATGGGAAAGAGCCAAAAAATGTTTTTTTCCCCCTCAGGAATTTTAAAAAGTCAAACTTTCTTTGAAGAGGTAGATTTTTTTCTTTAGTAAAAGTAAAAAATGTTTAGCTACGGTGACAAATTTTCTGCGAGCGAAACTCATGTATATCATATAGGACTGCACATCACCTAGAAAATCTAATTTTAATACATAATGAATTTACAATATATTAACAAACTGAATGTGTTTTATATAGTTTTGATGCAACTTATCACAGAAAATATTTTGTTTTTACCTTGCCTAATTTTTTAGATTAATAAAAGAAATAATACCTTTTATATTTATATATAGATCAGGGGTCATTTTGGGAGTAATTTGAGTCTGTTAACGGAACCTTCACAAACTTTTTTTTATCATGAAAAAATAACTCTCCATGAAAAAATAACTCTCCACGAAAAAGTTGGTAGTAAGATACCAATTACAAAATTTTTATTTCATAAATGGTTCCATCAAAAAAACTGATAATAACTAAATATACTGAATTAATAATACTAGTTAAACTAATAATAACAACTCTACTTTGAAATTTAAAAACAAACTCCTTGAAAAGACATACTTTTTGTGTTTCTTCCTCCAAAAAACAAAATCTTATTTTTACTTAGACAAAATTAGGAATAGATTTTTCATAAATATGGACCCATGGGAAGAGTTTTCAAAACGAACTTTTCACAAAAAGTCAGGAATGCATATGTATGCTACCAGTAAAGCTTGGAATCCGATAATTTGGACATTATCTAATTTCCGCATTTCAGTAGTAATAAATATAGTCAGTAGTAGTATATACAGTCCGACCTCTATTTAACGAAGTCGCTAAATCCCGATAATAAGTACGTTACAAGGAAAATTCATTAAATAGAAAATCACCTTTTGAAATACTTAAACAATGCAAAACAAGTTTTAAATTCATAAACACTAGGCATAATTAAAATAGCAATCGATACAGGGCCGTCTTAATAGCATGCAGGGCCCTCGGGCACAGAAATGTTTTGGGCCCTTATAACAGGTCATACTGCTTAAAATCGAACTAACAAAAACTTCACATACACAAAATAAAGCATTTTTAACATATGCAATAATTTGAACAAATTTAAATACATTCCTCAAGAAACTGAATCCACATAAAAACTTCATTGGAAAGTAGAAAAATAGATTTCGGTTACCTTTTTTAGTTTCCCTGGTGATAAACTATTCAAATTATTGTTTTTTGCATGATAATCAATCACTATTTGTAGAAAGAAAAACAAAATGCACACTTTATACCATAGAATATATTTATTTTTAAAAATAAATAAGGCAATTTTGGTTATTCTTAGTTTTTTTTAAATACGATTTATAAAAAGTAAGATTCCCAAGGGCCCCCTTAGTGCTTAAGGGCCCTCGGGCACTGCCCGGGTGTGCCCATGCGTAAAGACGGTACTGTCGATACACCTTTATCTTGTAAACTAGTATCTACTATTTATTTATTAACCGTACTGTTTGGCGCAGCATGTCCTCATTTTGATCTTGTGCCACTAAACCCTACATTCAATCAATCAATCTACTATTTATTTTATAAATCCTAACCATAAAAGAAATTTGCTTCGAAAGCAAGAATAGAGCAAAACATTATCCAGTGTTACACAACCATGCTATTACATTTTCAACTAAACAAAAGCTGAATTTATGTATAAAATTATAGCTGCATTTATTTGCTGTATAAAATTATAATTGCAAAGTAATTTTAAGCATACATTACAACATGCACTCTTAAGTTAAAAGGCTCCCGTTAATTTTGTCTGAGTTTTTTTGTTTGAAATGCAAACAAAAAGGGGAAGAGATTTTACTGCTTTCTCTAAAAGTGAAGTAGCTTCGAAAATCAATTCGAGATAATTTCCCCCATAAAATGCGTTAACAAGTTTGAAATGTTCTGAAATATTTCGGGACATAGGGAAAGTGGATCTCGAAAAAAAGTTCGTTAAGTAGAAAATTCACTTTGCTATTTGGAAGTTATTTAACGAAGAAATTTCCAAAATGTTCTTAGTTCCTTGAAAATATTCGCAAAATAGAGAAATTCGCAAAATGGAAGTTCGTTAAATAGAGGTCCGACTGTATATAAATTTATATAAACTTTAAACACTTTTACCTGAACACGGAAAATTTCCCTTTGGCGCTCTTGCCAAAGCTCTACCTCTAATGCAGCCTGCAGTAACTCATCTTGAGTCAAACCATTTTGTCTCATTATAGGAAGAGTAAAACTGGGTATCGCACTGCGAACCTTAAAAATAATAACAATAAAATTAGAACAGATATATTTTAAAACAAATATAGCCAATTTTGACAGTATTCTAAAAATATATACATATTTGCTTTTTTTTTATTTCTATTCAGATTAGCTGACAGTAACAGAGATTATATTCTAATAGACCAGGTCATATTGCTGTTCGTCAATTGTAAAGTCTCTTTATAATATACTATTGTTTTTGTTTCAGCTTTTAAGAAAACACATCCTTTACATCTTTAATGTTGAATTTTTTCAATAATTCAATTTAAAAAAAACTTGCAATATAATGACATTTATCCATATATTCTTATTAACCTTTCATTTTAAATTAGAAACATTACATGAACATAGGAATTCATATCAAAAATATCTTATAAGCAAGACTATTACATTAAATGACGTGACAACAGTAATACATTAATTATAGGATAAAAACAAACTACCTAAAACAGACTTTTTTTTTCATTATTAATGATGTCATCAAACCAAATATTGGGAGCTTCTTTTGAGAGGATAAGTTAAATTTCTGTTAACCTTTAACAAGCTAAGTGGCACTAGAAAATGGGGAAGACCTCCACTCAGACAGCTCGATGATGCTTAGAATGTTGATGTTACACCATTAAAAGTTACTAAAACAAGCATCTGGCAGACTGTTGTAAAATACTTGTAGGAATAACCTTGGCCTGCACAGGACTAAAGTGCCAAGAAAATGTGAATTAAAAAAACTTACCTCATTATAGCAGGGTAAACTGGATTTAGAAGAATGATGATCACACAGAACAGATGTAGGCCCGAAATCAATCAATGACAAGGAAGCAAATATTTCTCCTATTTCATATCTGCAAAAATAGACAAAACATGTTTTGTACTTTTAATTTAAATAATTGTTTTTACAGTAAATAAAAAAAAAGTTTTAAGTAACAAATAGAAATAATGTGTTTCTAACTGGTGATGGTATTCAGATCATTACAAAGAGCTACGAACTATTATTCATTTAAAAACAACATATTGATTAAAGAACTATAAAAAATATATATAATACCCTTCAGGAGACATAACCATAACTTTGCATGTGTTCATTTGACGTTTACCATGTTTCTTATCAACCTGAAAATATTTTCTTCATTTTAAGACAAAGCAGAGATTTTAAACTAATACAATAAATTATATTTTAAAGGTATAAAAGACTATTACGCATTCATTACTTGACAAAATCATTTATTTGTTTTTATAAACTTATTTTGCATTTTTATATATACTTACCACGTGACTAAGAGATGGCGCATCTAAAACTTGAAACAAATTTATTCTAGCAGTTCCTACAAGTTGCTCTTGACCATCCTTTTTTCTGTGCAGAATTTCCAAAATAAGAGGAGTCCTAAAATTGACAGGGATCAATCATAACTATTTATTACAGTGGGTGATCAGTTAACGAACAGATCGGTTAACGAACAAATCGGTTAACGAACACTTTCACGAAAGTTTTTTGTGTTCGGATAACGAACACATATTCGGATAATGAACAAAACGAATTCTAACGAACACGTTTCGGCCTGAAGAAAAATTAATATTAAACATTTGTTATTATTTTGCATACAAAATAAGATCACTGAAAGGAGAAATGGTTAAAGCATGCTTAGTATTAATAATTACTTAATGAAACTTGAATTAACAATGAATTTAAAAGTCATTCAAAAATTATTATTATGAGGAGCTGAAGGAGTAACGAAAATCTCATCTGCGAAACTAAGAAATGCTATCCTTAAAAAAAGGAGAGGTTGCTTTTAGTTTGGATAAATGAACGGGAAATGAAACTAGTATGCCAATCACTCAAGAGAAGGCTAGAGAAATTTTTGAGAAATTGAAAGAACAAACTCCAGGTTCATCATCCGAGGAGTTAGAATTCAAGGCTACCACTGGCTGGTTTACAAAGTTTAAAAGAAGGTCTGGAATTAAACATGTATTAATGCATGGTGAGTCTGCTAGTGCAGATAAAGAAGCAGCTGAGAAGTACTGTCTCAAATTTCAAGAATTCATTGAAACAAAAGGGTATCGTCCACAACAAATATTTAATTGTGATGAAACTGGTTTGTTTTGGAAGCGCATGCCGAACCGTACCTACATCACGAAAGATGAGAAAAGTGTTCCTGGGCATAAACCTATGAAAGACCGATTGACGTTACTTTTGGGAGCTAACGCTAGTGGTGATATGAAGCTTAAACCACTTCTCGTTTACCACTCTGAGAATCCCAGAGCATTAAAAAAAATTCCATAATTAAGAGCAAACTGCCAGTAATGTGGAGATCGAATCAGAGGGCATGGGTCACGCAGTATCTTTTCAAAGAATGGCTATTTAAAGTTTGTGCCCCGAGCATCAAGGACTACCTTGATACCAATGACTTGCCGTTGAAAGCACTGCTGCTATTGGACAATGCACCAGGACACCCAAAGGATCTTGAAGATAATTTGTTGACAGACTTTCCCTGGCTGACAGTTCAGTTTTTACCTCCGAATACGACTTCGCTGATTCAGCCGATGGATCAGGAGGTTATTGCGGCTTTCAAGAAATTGTACACTCGCGCGCTGTTTCGTCGGTGTTTTGAAGCAAGCCAATTCTCCTCAACAATGACTTTAAAAAAGTTTTGGAAAGAAAAATTTGACATTCTTGAAGCTATTCGTATCATTCAAAAGGCGTGGTCAGAAGTCACACAGCGACAGTTGATTTCTGCTTGGCGGAAGCTGTGTCCATCCTTCGTTCAAGGAGACGGAGGTGATCAGGGAGACGCCCCTGAAATTATGGATGAAATTTTGACAACTGCTAGCGATCTGGAAGTGGAGGTGAACGAGGATGATATAGAAGAGCTCATAATGGGACATGAAGATGAACTGACGACAGAAGAACTCTAAGAAATTTTGAATGAAGAACACCAAGAAACACAGCGAAATGTGTCTCCATCTGAACAAGAGGAAGATGAAAGAGGACCAATGCCGACATCTGCCATTAAAGATCTTTTGAAATAGTGGGAGGATGTCAGAGCAATGGTCTTAGAATGGCACCCAAACCAATCTGATGTCAGTAGGGTTGGGGATCTTTACAACGACAATGCTATTAATTACTTCCGGAAAATCCTGAAAAAGAGAGAAAAGCAATCGACATTGGACATGTTCTTCAATGCCCCATAAGCAAAAAATGAAAAGGACTGATTAATATGCAAGTTTATATGTATGTTTTATTTCTAAAAAAACTTACTAAGAAATCACTCATTTTTTAAAATGTAATTTTTAGGGTCTCCTGAACGAATTAATCGATTTCACATAGAAGTCTATGGTGAATCGATGATCGGTTAACGAACAATTCGGATAGCGAACATAGTCTTGGAACGGATTATGTTCGTTAACCGATCACCCACTGTATAAGATTTGTCACAATTTTTTGTCTATTAATTCAAACAAAGAATGCAACAATAAATTAGTTACATTTTGATTATTTTTTAATATTTCTCAAAATAAAACTCTTGGATGATATTTAATATAACTGATGAAAAACTTGGCAAATACTGCTAAAAAATTAGTATAACAAAACATATACTCAATAATGGATATATTATTTTTAAAATTTAAAAAGAAACTAAAAATACATATCTTAGGCAAAATCTCTGCAAGGGTCAGAAATGATTAATTAAAATAAATAGAACAGGAGAAATGATGTCATAATGAATAATGAAATTATTAAGATTCACCTTAGTGATTTTCCTTTTTTATTTAATTTTATTTTCTTTTTTTCCCTTCTTTTCTTCTGACTTAGTTTATTTAGATTATGCATAACTGCCAACATGGGTGGGAAAAAATCCAGCAGATTTTACAAAATAACATACATTTCATGATAATTGTTGAATAATGTACCAAATATTTCACACATGGGGAATTTTAGAGATTTTTATAGTCATCAAAATAGAAAAACTGCAATATTTTCCACTTGTGATTGACATTAAATATACTTGAAATCTTATTAATAGGCATTTAATTCACCAAAGACAGTTAAAAGATTTTTTTTTAAATTAATTTAAAAAGAGAGTTCTGAATAAAAATAAACTGAACATTTTAGAACAAAAAAAGTTCTGAACTGATTTCTATAAATGAGGTTCACTTCACTATGTATTAATATACTAGCAATAATCAGTACTGACAGCTATGATTATGTTACCTTAATAAAGTAACATTGCTGAAGTTTAGCACAATATAAATGTTTCTGGTGATAGCGCCATTAGACACATTTAACCAATCACTAGTCAAGTACATAAA
>NW_027261835.1:0-4127 GCF_043381705.1 Parasteatoda tepidariorum | reverse complement strand
ACAAACTTTATTTGATCTATAGAGAAAATAGAAATTTATTTTTAATGTAGTTACTTTATATGACTTACTTTCATATGACTACATAGTAAAACTTTATAAATTTAAATACTCTGGTTATTATTAGTTCTCTAAATAATCAAATCAAAATAATAAACAATTCAAGATATAATTAGAAAAAGCGCATGTTAAATAAAATGATAAAACTATTTTGAAAATAAATAAAGTCGTTTTAGAGTTAAAAAAAATATTTTTTAAGTTTATCTTAGAAAGAGAAAAAGCATAATATAAGATGAAGAGTGAGTTTCTTCTGATATCTTTTGAAAGCTAGTTGACCCNTTCTGTGACAGTGATTAGTTTCGGGTTACTTAACACACGCACCCCCACAAAAAATGTAGGGGAGACAGTGAAACGGGTTTTGGAGGTGCAATATATTTCGTCCCTTTTCGAACCTATCCTTACTGAAGGTTGGAATTGAAATGAAAAGGCCTCCTTAGGTATTCTTTGGCCAAGTATTGTACCGATGAATTAGTTTCTGTAAAGTGGCGCTGTTGTCAACGTCGGCGCGATAGCTCTGAGGCTATCTTACCGATAGTCGGTGTAATAGACACTGCCTTTCTAAAACTCGAAACAGCACTTTCGAAAGAAAAATTTTTGTTTTACCCTCCTTACCTATAGAAATGCTGGCAAAAGAATATTTCACGAATGACAAAGCATTGTTCCTACATATAAAAATATTGCATTAAATTAACCAAGAGAAAAATTGTTGTTGTTGTTAATTTATTTTTTGTGCCATGTCTTTCAGTACATATATCATATATTTTTGTATACTAGACTTTGTATTATTACTTTTATGCAACCAATCTCCGAGTTATTAGACGGAATTTTAATAATTGTGCTATTGATAATTTGAATTTTTAAATATTGAAGGCTCATAAAATATGCTTCATCTTAAGTGATTTTTTGTGCATTTTCTGCATTTTAAGAAAGGGAATTTGATGATTTGGTGAATTAATCGTAATACACTTTAACACTTATAATTTCTATGTAAATATTTGTAAATAATGTGGTGCTAAATAGGCTTAATTACAAGAAGATAATATGATGACTATATGCTCGTGGGACTCTTAATTTACTATGATTAGTCTTTAAGTTTTTCTAGATCTTATGCAAATTATATCCTTGATTTGTATAATGAATATAGGTATGTATTATGAAATTTAGACACGTATTAAACCTTTTTTTTTTTTGTGTAAAAAATGATGTTGAAATATTTTCTATCAAAAAGTAAGTTTGATTACTTATTAATTAAAAAATATAATGATATTTGTGATAAACTATTTTTGTGCATAGCAAATATAAGTCTGAAATTATATTAAAAGTCAAGAGAATTTACTTATGAAGTTGATTTGAAGCCTCTTGAAAATATAATATTTATTTCTAAATTTTTTATGGAACTGTAGTCTTAATAAAAAAAGTTTTTTATCTCTTTATAGAAATATGAGAAACTTAAAATTGGTCCGAGCTTCTAAAAAGACTGTTATAGAGAGTGACAGTTTTTGTCAGGATTTTGACAACTTCATATATTTCAGTAGCAGTAAAGGAATTTATCACTTTGATCAAGTTAATAATGAAGTAAGTGGTAAAGTTTATTATAATTAAAAAACATTTATATTTCAAATAATTCTTTGCTGTATAGATCATATAATTTTAATTAGGAAACTATTAATATTTTTGAATTTTACTAGTTATTGTACCTTTATTATTCTCAAATTAATTTATTACTATTATCTCAAAAATGATTAACATGTAATCAGTTCAAAACAAAATATTTGTTTTGTTTCTATAACTACTGAATAAATTTGTCTTTATTTTTTAGTTATAAGAGCAGTGGCAGTCATGGACTTAGGTGCCCTCCTTCTGGTGTATTCTATTTTAAAACTTTCCGCAAAAAATTTAAAATTATCCAAATCAAAAATACTCGGGTGAAAAGATATTTATAATAATTTATTTTGTTTTGATTTATGATAATGAAAAACATAATTGTAATACAAAAGCAAGCAGAATTTAGAAAAAGTAGTGAATTGAAAACACACTTTCCACATTAAAAGGAGATTGATCTATAATATGAAAGTTATATAAACTCACTATCTTACAATAACTATATTCAAATTTTAGTTAAGGGTTACTATTATTCATAAGGGAAGTTAAAATATATCTTATAAATAAAAATTATGTTATAAATATAAAATTCATAGTTTATCAATAGTAGTATACTATCTTATAAGTATAGTTTTTAGTGTTATTTTTTCTGGAGTGTGTCTGTCCTGCCCCATGGGTTTTGCGAGGGCATTATTTACACCACCGTAAGAGTGACAGATTTTGAAATCGGTGGCAAGATTGACACTTCAACTTGATGACATTGAAGTAATATTTTGTCATGCTTTTTAATTTAACATAACTCAAAATTATTTTATTGTCATTGTATTAGTGTAGTGAGTTACATGTTTTTTCATTAAGTACTATGTATATTTATTTTTTGAATTTAAATAATATATTTACATAAGTAAAACTAAATTAATTGACATGGCCATAACATAGTGTAACAATTAATGCTAATTAATTTATTTTTAATCATGAATTATTTGACGTCTGAATTTACAAATTATAATAAAAAGATTTAACTTAAAATTGTTCTAAATTGAGAATCTCTAATGCTTATGCTCAAGTACCTTTGACTTTTAAATATTTAGGAAAACTATTTTATTTTAATCAGGAAGTTATCTTTTTCATCAATTTGCTTAAAAAATGTCTTTATTGTTCTTAAATGTTTCTAATAAAACTTTGACAAGCCAAGTTCTTCAGCCATTGTCTTTGCAAATTAAGTCAGAAAGGAGCGCCTCTTATTTGATAAGAGAACACCACTTGGGTGAAGTGTGACTTAACTCAAATCTCCCCTGATAGAGGCAGGATCACTTATTTGTGAGGCCTCTTCCACAATTTAGACATAGATCTGAAGGGGAAGGAAATTTTTCCCAGATCCCTATACCCCAAGTATTGCTCAATAACCGACCACTGAATTTTTTATTTTATGCTCCTGGATATCACATATATTCAGTGGGTCTTAGCAGTATCAACCCCCTTTGGAACTGAAGTTTAATGCTCTAACCACGGGTAACCACATGGCCCAACAGTGGGTGTTTATATATTTTTTTCTAAATTTTTATTTGTGTATCAACAATTTGTTTACACATTTTCTCAAAATTTTCTCTAAAGGTCTCATTCTGTTCCGGTTTTGATTCAGAGGAGCAAGAATATGTTATTGGTATGGAATACATTATGGAAACCAATAGTATTTTCCTAGCATCAGCTTCTGGGAATCTATATTTGTATGATATTGCAGAAAAACAAGTATATATGTTTTATATCTTTCAACATTTGTGTATTTGCATTCTATGTTTTGTCTTCATTTATTACTGCTTTACAAATAAAATTAGTTCATTGCTTTTTACCATATTAAGAAAAAATTAAAAATCTATAACATTTGCAAAACAAAGGACAGAAAATCTAAATGGCAGTAAAATATTATGTTTTATTTATAAATTAATTATATCTGTGTTGGAACACAAATTAGATTAAGTGGTGATTATAGAAAAATGTTCTACGTTTAAATTAATATGATATAATATGAAATGATTTCTTATAGAAGTAGGAGACATTAATTTAGAAATTGCCCTCATACTTTTTGACACAATCTGTTAAAGATTTTGGTTCTTATTTATTTATTTTTAATAAGCGTATAAGAAAGCTTTTATCTTTAGTAGCTGGAATATTTTAGTGATGTATTTTTGTTCAAAAATTAATGAAATTGTTTTTTCTTTTGTTTTAAATAATCAGGAGACCAATGTGAATCTTAGATGAAAAGGTTAAATTTCTTTTTATGTTAATTTTGTTGTGCATATTTTGAACTGATTCATGTTTTGTGTTCATTAAATTAGGTTAGTAACATTGGAGCTGTAGAGAATGGTTTAAAAGAATTTGCATGGAGTCCTGATCAAGAATTTCTCATTTTATTAACTGGTAATATTTTATATTTTCTATCTGTACATTTTGCAACTTATTATTTCAAT
>NW_027261834.1:0-8481 GCF_043381705.1 Parasteatoda tepidariorum | reverse complement strand
TTTATAAAAAATAGTTATAAAATAATATCTAATACAAGAATAATTATCCACCTTAACTATAACCTACTGACACACAGTAATACTAATAATATTTAATACTCACATTATCAATTAAAAAATTATTACTACAAATCAAAATAAAGAAAAAATATTTTTAAACCATAACACCTCAAAGATCATGTATAAACATTACAATTCAATAATTATATTTCCATGGATTTTTCCATGCTAGCATAAAGCTTGTTGTTAGAGTCCGGTATAAGTAAATAAACTAGGTCACCATTCTTGAAACATTTTGGTACAGATCTTCGATTGAAATATTCAGTGTATTTATGTTGTTTTCCACTTGCGATCAATTCAGCTAAAAAAAATTATAATACAGAATGATACATGCGATAAACATGATTATGCAATATTTCCAATGAAAACATAATAGGAATATTAAACAGATGAGATATTCAAACTACTCATATATGAACTCAGTTATCATTAATTATACACTATAACGATAGTATCAATAATTCAATTCTATATAACCTTTTTTTTATAGCAAAAATAGTTATAAAATAATATCTAATACAAGAATAATTATCCACCTTAACTATAACCTACTGACACACAGTAATACTAATAATATTTAATATTCACATTATTAATTAAACAATTATTACAACAAATCAAAATAAAAAATATTNATCCACTTTAACTATAACCTACTGACACACAGTAATACTAATAATATTTAATACACACATTATTAATTAAACAATTATTACTACAAACCAAGATAAAAAAATATTTTTAAACCATAACACCTTAAAGATCATGTATAAACATTACAATTCAATAATTATATTTCCATGGATTTTAATCATATCTTAAAATTATGCATATAAGCAATGAAATTTACTATTTTTCAAACACTAAATCCTTCATTTGTTTTTTTTGTTTTGAATTATAAAGATCTTACTTTAAAATATGTTTTCAAATTAATTAAGCACTTACCTCAAATATCTGTTATTTTAAATTTATCCACAAGTAAATATCAATATAAGCATATAAACACTTAGAGTCTCTAATAAAATAATATGAGAGTCATGAAATAACTTTTAACACTAACTGACCAAGTCTGCATTGACCTCGACAGTTTATTTATTTTTAATCACCTGAGATTGGGAGTCTGGAAAGGGCATCTGCGTTTTTAAGATTTCTTCCCGGACAGTGCTCGACATTTAAATTATATTTTTGTAGGGCAAGCGCCCACCTTTGGAGCTTAGACGATTGGGGAGCATTTTTAACAATGAATGCCAGTGGGTTGTGGTCGGTCACAATTTTGATTGGGGAGCCAAATATCCAAGGCTCGAATTTCTTCAATGCCCATACTATTCCATAGGCCTCTCGCTCAATAGTGGGCCAATTCTGTTGAGATTTAGAAAGCTTTTGGCTGGCATAACACACTGGTACTTCTGAGTCGCCTTTCCGTTGAGACAAGCAGGCACCTACTCCCACCTGTGAAGCATCAGAGTGGATGATGAAATGCTCGTTGGGGGTAGGGGTAATTAATTCCGTTGTTTTCGCCAATTTCTCTTTGAGCCGTTGGAAAGCAGACTCATGTGTTTCTCTCCATTCAAGAATCTCCGGTTGTTTTTTTCTCGTGAGTTCGGTGAGGGGGTACGCGACGTCTGCATAGTTTGGGATGTATTCCCTGTAGTAATTCGTCAGTCCTAGAAGGCCTTTCAGATGAGTTTTCGTCTTTGGTGATTCCAATTTTTGAATGGCTATTATTTTCTCCGGGTCAGGTTGATATTTTCCTGATCCAATCACGTGTCCTAAATACCATTCAAGCATCTCCGGTTGTTTTTTTTCTCGTGAGTTCGGTGAGGGGGTATGCGACGTCTGCATAGTTTGGGATGTATTCCCTGTAGTAATTCGTCAGTCCTAGAAGGCTTTTCAGATGAGTTTTCGTCTTTGGTGATTCCAATTTTTGAATGGCTATTATAGTGCAATATCGTCAATAAAATAGCAATATCGTCAATATATGATCTTGAAAATTCTTTGAACTCTTTTAGTGACTTGTTCATAACTCGCTGAAAAGTGGCAGCGGCATTTTTCAATCCAAATGGGAGAACTTTAAATTGATACTGCCCACGGTGAGTTTTGAAAGATGTAAATTCTTTGCTTTGTTCCTCCATAGGAACGGCGTAATAACCTTTGAGAAGATCAAGCGTGCTTATTACATTGGATCTTCCTATATTGTACATTAGATCCACTGCATCTTCCATCGGAAAATCGTCAGCTTTGGTAATCGCATTCAGAGCTCTATAATCAACACAGAGTCTGATGCTTCCATCTTTCTTGTTTAGCTATCTCAGCTTCACTCTCCTCTATTAATCCTGAACTTAACAAATCTTCTATTTCGGCATCAACTCTTGCTTTCAATGCTTCTGGGATCCTATATACACGTGGTTTCTTTCTTTCTACATTTGGAATCAATCTGATCTTGTGGGATTCCACTTTAGCCATTTTTACTTTTCCTGTAAATAATGCTTGATGCTGGTTGATGAGAGTCATTAAACTATTCTTCTGAGTTTTATTTGAGAAGATCAAGCGTGCTTATTACATTGACTCTTCCTATATTGTACATTAGATCCACTGCATCTTCCATCGGAAAATCGTCTGCTTTGGTAACCGCATTCAGAGATCTATAATCAACACAAAGTCTGATGCTTCCATCTTTCTTGTTTACACAAACTACTGGGTGAGCTATCTCAGCTTCACTCTCCTCTATTAGTCCTGAACTTAACAAATCTTCTATTTCGGCATCAACTCTTGCTTTCAACGCTTCTGGGATCCCATATGCATGTGGTTTCTTTCTTTCTACATTTGGAATCAATCTGATCTTGTGGGATTCCACTTTAGCCATTTTTACTTTTCCTGTAAATAATGCTTGATGCTGGTTGATGAGGGTCATTAAACTATTCTTCTGAGTTTTGTCCAAATTTTCTAGATCTAAATTGCCTTCAATTTTTAAATACTCCAAAGGGGTAGATAAGTCTTTTCTTGGTAGAGTTATGACTTCTCCAAAATCTTCTTCATTTTCGAATATCACTCCAACGGCGTTGACACGAGCTTGAAATTTTCTTATTTTGTTGGAATGAACATGTTTTATTTTTCCATCTGGTAGTCTTACTTTGTACGAGTGAGGAGGAATAAGACTCACTATTTCTCCTGGACCACTCCATCTAGCATAAAGCTTGTTGTTAGAGTCCGGTATAAGTAAATAAACTAGGTCACCATTTTTGAAACTTTTTGGTACAGATCTTAGATTGAAATATTCAGTGTATTTTTGTTGTTTTCCACTTGCGATCAATTCAGCTTGTTCTGCAGCTTGCTCCATTCTTATTTTCAACTGCTGTAAGTATTCGACAGCTGATTCACTCAAATTTGGAGGAATGGGTATTTCACCCGACCATGATGATTTTAGCACTGCCAAAGGTCCTGGCCAGTAGAAGGAATACCTAATTCTATCTTTTGTCTTCCGCATGCCCATATGGCATCCAAATACCGAGTTGTGAGCTAGATCAAGTACCTTCTGTCTTCGACTTAATGGGAGAACTAATTGGCGTATTTTTTCTCCAAACAATTTTTCTTCATGATGCAAGAGTCCGTCCATAATAAAATAGTTTCCCTTCTTATCCTTCGACAACTTCCAAGGCTCGTGTAGAGTCGGGCATCTTTGTTGTTCTACAAACAGCTGTTTGGCTGCCGATACAGTAGACTCTATGGGATTGGCTGTTGCATTATCCTCTAGCCACTCCCCAAAGCTTGACTGGTTGCCAGGGGCAACTGATGCAATGCCCTTCTCCCTCTCCTCCACCTCTTCATTTCTCTCTTCTGTCGTATTTTGTTTCTCTTTTTCTGTTTCGGTAAACAAAACGAACATTTTTTCTTCTTCGTTNGATACAGTAGACTCGATGGGATTGGCTGTTGCATTATCCTCTAGCCACTCCCCAAAGCTTGACTGGTTGCCAGGGGCAACTGATGCAATGCTCTTCTCCCTCTCCTCCACCACTTCATTTCTCTCTTCTGTCATATTTTGTTTCTCTTTTTCTGTTTCAGTAAATAAAACGAACATTTTTTCTTCTTCGTTCTGACGCCTTTCTTCTGCGATGTCGGAATCCATGTTCTTTGCTGGGGGGTTGATCAACAGTTCATGTATTTCGGGAGTTAATAAACTAGGCACATTTAATTCATCCGTCACAGCAATAAAGGTATCCACTGAATTAAATAAGTTAGTTCCATCATTTCTTAAATAAATCGGCGTACGGCAAACTTTTGCTTCAATCTGTTGTCCGAATGCAGAAGTTAAGAAAATTTTCCCTCCATCTCTCTCCTTTACATCCGGAATGAATGACGAATGTAGAATTAAAATCTGAGTTCCAGAATCGACGATTGCTTCGATTTCTTCGGAGTTGATAAAAATATTAACTTTCTGCAGGGGTTTAATAATGGTTTCTCTGACGTCACTCCGTAGATGAGATGAATCTACTTTCGCTACCACCACTTCTTCTCGGCTTGATACTTAATTCGAATTTCTTGAAATTTTTGTGTGATCCCTTTCATTTCGCTTTCCCGTCATTTCATTCTTTTTCTTTCTATCGGAACAGTCTCTCGCAATGTGTCGATAGCTCCCACAAATGTAGCATTCTCTTTGCCTGACGAAATTGTTTTCTTGTCTCGGATATTCTTTTCTCAGTCGAGGGGGAACATACTTTTCGGGTGAATATGTTGCTTCTCCAAATCTCGTTCGTTTTCCCTCACTTCGGTATTCATCAAAAGATTTTCTTCGCGCTGAAAAGTAAATATCACACTCTCTAGCTAATTCCTGAGGCTTTAACCATGTATTTCCTTGTCGTATTGTGATATGGGACGCTGTTTCTCCGTCTAAAGTTTGGAATATCTTATCGGATATAATTAGTTCTTTAAGTGTATCAATATCTTCTGCATTTCTTAATTTACAGTAATAATCCCATGTTGCGGTCATTCGTGAAGCAAACTGGATGTGTGTTTCTCCTGAATATCGTTTTGCTCTTCTGAAATTTTCCAAACAGGTTTGGGGGGTCGGTTCATATTCCTTCAGAATCAGTGTTTTTACTTTTTGATAGTCCTTTAAATCTTCTCCCTTGATATAAACAAGAACATTGGCAGCTTTATCCCCAATTAATTTCAACAATATCTCTGCTTTGAATTCGTCCGGAACATTCTTATGTTTAAATGCTCTTTCGATGGAGTCGAAAAATATATTCCATGCTTCCGCTTTCTTCGGTACTGGAATCGTCAAGGTTTCTACTCCTTTTATCAGTTTATCCAGGGAAATTTCGTTTTCTCCACGGCTGCATTGAGCGTCTGGGGTTGGACTTCTGCTTTCGATACTTCGTGTCGTTCGGATCTTCGCCAGCTGAATTTCGTGTTCTCGTTCTAATCGTATTTTTTCTTCTTCTAATTTCGCTTTTTCTGTCTCTTCAGCTCTCTTCCTGTTTTCTACTGTAGTATTTAGTATTTCTTTAACAAAGTCCGGATCGTCTAAGTATTCCTTGCTATTTTGCAACATATGTTTCAGCTCCGTTAATTTCAGTTCCAAACTGGCTTCTTCACCTATCTCTGACAAAACTGTCACCAAATCTTCTTTTCGTACGTTTTTGAACATTTTTCTCTCAGATCAGAATTCTCCAACTAACTTCTTATTCTACTTCCGAAATTGCTTTTCTATCGGTGCAAATCTCTGGTGTTCGAAACGAGAGCGTGTTGTAATGACTATATTCCATACAAATAATCACACCAGATTTTCATAATAATAAACTTAACTTTATTAAAAATTAAAAGAAACTAGTCATTATTTTTATATTCGAGCATCCAGCTCTTAAACAACCAAGGGAGAACCTCTCCCGACCAAGATAAACATACCTCTACCTCGATTCCTAGCATGCCCCCGAAGGGGTGACACAATGCGCCAAGTGCGCCTGAACGATCGCCAAACAGTTGCCAAACATTACAGGACTTATTGAAGATTTAGATAAAACTGGATAAATTAAAAACAAATTAACAGATTGATTGAAAAATAAACAATCTATTTCGAAAGTGACGACAACAAAAAAGAGAATCAGATGGAGATTTGAAAACATTTATCTCAATATCCCGCGCTCGTGCCGTTATTATCACTCCCTTATTCCCATTTCCTTCCTTTCATGTATGACGTCATTAGCGAAGACGATTTTTTTTTATTTTTCAGGCGACTTTTCGTAAACATGTTTACGTCTTGAATCTGCAAAACGAAACCTCAGAGGGAAAAAAAATCAAAAAGGTAGAAAGAAGAAAAAAAATGTATAGCAAGAGGAAGCAAAAAAATTCAGACTAAATTATTTAAAATAAAAAAAAGAAGAAAAGACTGAAGTGAATTAATGCAGTTTATAGTGAATAAAATATCACGTGTTGTCTTAAAGACACCTCGCAGACAATTATCGATTAAAAGAGAAACTTCAGCTTGCAAACAACCTCAGCGAAATTCCGAAAACAACACGATTATATTACCTAATTAGCTTTTAAAATGCATGTTTACCTTGATTGCATCAATTACCTTGATCATCAATTTAAAAACAGAAGAATAATTGATTTATTCATCATGATGTTGTTTTTTTATTGTCTCTAAATGCTTGTTTAATATGAAATATTTTAAGCAAGTTAATGAAGAAAAACTGAAAATTTAAAATTTATTTTTCACGGAAAAGTTTGAATAAAAATTGAATTAAATTAGATGTAATTATGCATACAAATGAGTTAGATTTATATCAAGCTTTTTCTGTTTTTTTTTTTTTTTTTNTTTTTTTTTTTTTTTTTTTTTTTTTTTTTTTTTTTTTTTTTTCGAGATTACTTCAGGATTGTTTCAGCAATTCTTTCTACCCACGCCAGCAGTATTTTGGACACAATATAAAAAACAAATGTATTACAAACAGTTGTTGTAGTTGAAGTTCATTTACGTCGCACTAGAGCTGCACAATGGGTTATTGGCGACGAGCTGGGAAACATCCCCGAGGATGATCCGAAGACATGCCATCACAAATTTGATCCTCTGCAGAGGGATGGCATCCCTGCTTCGGTAGCCCGACGACCTGCAAGCGAAGTCGAGCACTTTAAGGTAGAACAGTTTAACGAGGACCAATACCGCACACCCTCGGTCCCTACGCTGACTAATCCAAGTGGTCACCCACCCGCACACTGACCGCAGTCAGTGATGCTTGACTTCGGTGATCTGCTGGGAACCGTGTCTTAACTATCAGTTCACTGCGGGACGAATTACAAACAGAGATTCCAGAATTTTTATTTTACCATTTGATTTCGATATGGGTAAAAGTAAAGGTTTTTTTCATGTTTCAGTAAAAAATTAAATTACATATCAAACCGTATATCGGACGCATAAAAGCATTGAATGTTAGAGTACATTAAAGTTTTTTTTTTTTTCAATGCCCGCCAGATTGACACCCCTCCGTCAAGTATTAGTAGGGCAGATTTCTTATCCACTCTCTTAAGGGCACCATATAAGGTGGGCCAACGTTGCTCCCACAGTAAGGACAGATAGTACAGAGAAGGAAAGAGCATTCATGCTCTTTCTGATGTAAGGTCATCTTCCTGACCACTACATAATTCGATCGGCAGTATGTAAAAGTTTGAGAGACATTTAACGTCAAATGCAAATCTACTGTTAAGAATTTTCCATTTAAAATCAGGGCTGAATCAAGCTATCCAGCGACTGAATGGTAACTGAATGGTTGGTGAGAAAACAACCATTAAAATTATACCCCGTACAGGTTGTAATTGAGGTGCACGAGGTTGTTTTGTATAATATTCAGCTCATTTTGAGGTTGTTTAAAATTCACTTCAAATGAACTAGGCTGATGAGGTAATTTTCAAGGTATACAGGTTGTTTTTCTGATACTTATAACAAAAAAGGTATTTATGAGGTGTAAAAAATTTACCTTATTTCAACTAAAGAGAGTGAGGCAGTTACTGAAGTGTATTAAGTCATTTTATTTATATCTAAGCTCATTTTGAGGTTGTTTTAAATTTACTTCTTATCAACCAGACTGATAAGGTGATTTTTAAGACATACCAGGTTATTTTTCTGCCACTTGTAACAAAAGAGGTATTTATGAAGTATGAAAAAATTTACTTTATTTAAACTAAAGAGAGTGAGGTATTTATTGAGGTGCATGAAGTGATTTTATTTATACCTAAGCTTATTTTGAAGTTGTTTCAAAATCACTTCATATCAACCAGACTGATAAAATGGCTTCTAAGGTAGTCCAGGTTGATTTTCTAAGGCTTGTAACGGAAGAGGTATTTATGAGGTATAAAAATTTCACGTTATTTCAACTAAAGAGAGTCGGGTATATATTGACAGGGCTAAAGAGAATAGAAGGGCTAGTT
>NW_027261833.1:0-4165 GCF_043381705.1 Parasteatoda tepidariorum | reverse complement strand
GAGGGGATGGCACCCCCACTTCGGTAGCCGGACGACCTGCGCATGAAGTCGAACACTTTACGGTAGCACAGTTTACCGAGGACCAATACCGCACACCCTCGGTCCCTACGCAGACTAATCCAAGTGGTCACCCACCCGCACACTGACCGTAGTCAGTGATGCTTGACTTCGGTGATCTGCTGGGAACCGTGTTTTTTTTTTTTTTTTTTACGTTTGAGAATTTCAAACCAAAGACAGTTAGTGACAAAACGCTCTATATCATTTCTACTTATCTTCAAAACATAAAAATAAATAAAATGAAATAAAAAAATAGTAAAATACAAAGTAAAAACTAAAATAAAATGCAAAAGTGATATAAAAAGGAAATTATGAAAAATACATAAAAAGAAATTTAAAAAAATAACATTGGAAAATAAAATGAAAAATTAAAATGTAAAAAGCAATAGAATAATTTATATAAAATAAATGAAAAAAATTGAAACAAATTTTTAAACAAATCAAAAAATAAGAAATATAATATAGTAAATGGCTTTAATAACTGTCTGTCACAACACTAAAACACCAATCTTACAAATGCCAAAGTGACAGTAAAAGTTAATTCACCAAATACCTTAATTGATCGGGGGACAGCAAACCCCGATCAATAAAGAACTTAACTCTCGCATTTAATTTCTTAACCCTTCGTTTAATTCTCTTTTTATTACTAACAGTATTAATATTTCCAACTTTTAATTCGTATTTTACAGGGGCAGTTAATGACGACAGTATCTACCTCATTGAAAATGCTACATCAGATGTAAACTTCTTGAAAAACTGGAAATCAGCACTATATAGATATTCTGGCATTGATCCCAACAGCTTGAGAGTAACAAAAGTTAAAGCAGTAAGTTAACTATGCATTTAGACAATTAACTATTGCCAACGAGCATGAGCAGTGACTAAATCTTCAGAAATATAATGTTACGACTGGCACCCTGTAAGTTAAGGCAGTAAGTTGAATATGCACTTAGGCAATTTACTTATGCAAAAGAACATGAGCACTGACAAAATCTTCACAAACATTATGTAATGAATAGGACCCTAAAAGTTAAAGCAAATTTAAATATGCACTTAGGGAATGCCAAACAACATGAGCAGTGACGAAACCTTCGCAATCATAATGTTACGACTAGGGCCCTATAATTTGAAGCAGTAAGTTGAACATGCACTTAGGCAATGCCATGAGCATGTGTAGTAACAAAACTTTTACAAACATAATGTTATGACTATGACCCTATAAGTTAAAGCATGAAGTTGAATATGCACTTAGGCAATTTACTAATGCCAAAGAACATGAGCAGTGTCAAAATCTTCACAAACATTATGTTATATATAGGACACCATAAATTAAAGCAGTAAGTATAATACGCACTTAGCGATTTCCCAGAGTCAAAGAACATGTGCAATAACAAAACCTTCTCAAACATAATTACAAGGGGTGATCAAATGAAAAGGTACGAAACGACGTAAAAACGTAACAGTTAAATATTTGCATATTCCGCTATGGGAGAACGTAGCGAGGTCTTGGGATGCGATTGGAGTCTCTGACTGAGATCGGAGCATGCGCTGGAGCCCGCACGCACAGGAGAGAGCAGAGGCTCTTATCAAAAGCGGCGTCCAAATGATGCGGCAGTCCGTATGAAGACAGGATGGCGTTCGCTTCGCAAAATTCGACGATTGAGGAGCAGCGAGGTGTTATCCGATTTCCTCGAGCACAGAAAAATCATCAACTCCGATGTGTACTGTGAGACACTCTGACGCCTACGCAGCTCTATCAAGAACAAAAAACCGGGGCTGCTCACGGAGGGTGTGGTTCTGCTCCATGATAACGCCCGTCCACACGTCTCCAGAGTCACACACATGGAACTGGCCTAGTCCAAGTGGGAGACGTTGGACCATCCGCTCTACAGTCCGGACATGTCGCCCTGCGATTTCCATGTGTTTGGTCCACTGAAAAAACGCCTGAAAGGGAAGCTCTTCAACTCGGACGACGTACTCAAGGATGCTGTGATGGACTAAGCCTCGTCACGGCTTCAGGAATTCAGGGAACAAGGAATCCCGCAGCTTGTTCATCAGTGGGATCGTTGTGCTCAGGCCTATGGTGTATATTTTGAATAAAGTCTACATTCGTACCCACCATGTCGTTTCGTACCTTTTCATTTGATCACCCCTTGTATGATCAATACGATGAAATTTTCGCGAATAATTCTCTTTCACCTCATGAACCCTTTGATATTCGACAGACACGGATTGGATAATAATTTTATAAGGATACAAAATGGCAAGCACGTACCTGTGTGACAATATTTGGGATGTTGTCCAAATGGTTTTTTTTTAGGAAATTTCTGACTATATGTATACTATAACAGCCATGGATGACTATTCCAGCACGCTGGAATCAGGCAAGGTTGCTAGAATACGCCCCATATTTCACACTTTAGAGGATTAGGAGAGATTCAAACAGCACTCTAAAAAACCAGGGTGTTTGAGTTTTATCCTAGGGACAGTAACACGTTCATATATATCGTCTCACAGCAGAAAAAGGGAAACATTAGTAATCGCAATAGGTCCATGAAATAGGTCGAGGGAATACTCCGGTTCTCACGCTTGGTTAAGGGAAAAAATTAAAACGTTAATTGTAGCATACTTTAATTTAAATTAAATATTAAAATACCATAATTGTGGATAATAAATGCGAGAACATGTTTTGTTCTGAATACATTATATATGCAAATTTCTGACNNNNAACCTTTCCCACAAGAAAGTAATAATATTGATCTAATTATCTCAAAAAATGTGATGATGTGGCTTTAGTAGCTTGGGAAATTGATCAGTCCCACGCTACTGAGACCTATTAACATTTAAATATATTGTCCAGAAAGATATAAAAACCCTCTTTCCAAGGTCAAATGTGCTATTCTATACCTATCCACCAGCATGTAATGTTGTCATTCTGGGGCTCTGGCCCTTACGTTAATAAAATTAGATTATGATTACCGTATTTTCCTGTATCTTTTTCAAGAAGCACCGGCCACACTACGAACTTACAATGTTTAGGCTTTCAAAGCGTAATAGATATATATATATATATAATACAGAAAAGTGTATAACAAACAAGTTATGGTTAATTTTTCTGCCAGTCTAAAACAAATTGTTTAATTTTGCTTTTTACTATTTTACTAAAACTATGAAATGATTTGTTGCAGGTCATAGAAGGTAAAGAATTTGTTTTGAAATTTACATTTCTCGACATACATCCGAAACTTCCACAAGAAATCAAAGACAAACAAATCACGGCATTCAACGCCGAAAAGAAGCTCAGAGAAAATGTCAAAAATAAAGCTATATATATGAATTACAGACCATCCCAAAAAGCAAAGGTAATAACATATTCACTTCTTATGAATACTTTTTCGATACATAAAAAACTTCAGACTGTATAGTGATAAGCCACGCGTTTTAACGTATGTATGAAGTGCTTTACACTATACATGTGTTCAGGGAAATTGTCCATGTTTGTTTAAAAAGGGGCTTGACACAGTATACAGGGAAACAGTACAATAAAAGGTTTGACACAACATATTGATAAGCCACACAATATATGATCTATGAAAGGCTTCGGCATTATAATGATAAGCCACAAAATTTTTGATCTGTGAAAGGCTTTGGGCAGTTTAGTGAAAAGCCACATTAAATTAAAATTGTAAAATTAGAGATTTGATTCTGAAGTAACCCAATTTAAACTACCCAAGCTACAAACTACCTGTTTTAACAGCCAGTTTGTTCTTCCAAAATCTCAGAACTTTTTCATATGATTTCTTGGTGGTTTTCTTTAACACTAAACATACCAACACTTAATCTATTTCTACCATAGCCGGTCAAATGAACGGACTTTATGTTTCTTGATTGAATGCATGAAATATGGATGTTAGGAAGGAAATAAACAGAAAGAAACTTTATTATAATTAAGCAAAATTGTATTTTGCCAATTTTTATGTATTACAAACACAAAAAATAAGAATGTTTAAATCATTGCTCAACGCATTTCTTACATATTCAGGGTGTTTCCATTGTACATTTTCCGCAAACATATTGCGTCTAATTATTATTGTTTCTATAATTCTTA
>NW_027261832.1:0-4177 GCF_043381705.1 Parasteatoda tepidariorum | reverse complement strand
TGGAACATTTTAAAGAAAACCTTATTAGGGCAAAATTTTGAATTATCAGAGCGTAGGTGCAACAAACGCTAAAGTGTAAATTTTGCAAATTCCTTATACATTTTTTTGCAGTAGATATTTTATTTGAAGTTGGTTTCACATTAAAATCTGAAATTCATATTTCCTGAAAATACCCATACTTACAGAAAAATTTATACGCAAAAAATATGTAGCGCTTTGCATCTATCGAAAAGCAAATATATATTTAAAAAGGCTGCTAATGCCTGTTTTTAAGGACTAAGTTTTTTTCTTTGCTGACTTGGTTCAGCTTATCGTCATTATGGCATACTGAATCTGTTACGTTCCATAATTAAAATTGTTCTTATGGTTTATTCATGCATTTTCTTGAAAAGAAAAAGTATTTAAATCAGTGTTTCCCAACCTTTCATGTACCATGCCCCAACTAAGCCTTTCAAAAATTCTTATGACCCCCTATGTAACATATACACAATTTTTAATATTAAAAAATTGAATTATTTACTTAAGAAAATTAAATGATTATTATATGATAAACTAATGATGATTTTAGGAAGAAATAACTAGAAAATTGTTAACAAAACGCAGTAAGTAAATTTTCAAAACATATAATGAAAAACTAAAATTCAAATTCGAAATAATTTTAATAAAGATTTTTCTGTAATAATTTAATATTTTAAATTAGCGAGATCCTTGCGCTTGATGCTTGCTGCACAAAGATTTTATGTTAGGTTCCAATTTGGTTAGCTTCAGCCTTAAGTCTCCCCGCAGTGTTACATCCGGACGATTTCTTTTTTTTTTCACCAGTAAATCATTTACAGCACTAAATCCACATTCTGCTAGATACGAAAATGGAAACGATAATAATAGTTCTCTTGCATATTTGGTTGAATTCATGTATTCGATTTCTATTTCCTCACAAAGCCATGACATCATTCCTTTTATGTTAAATAAAGTTTTAACTGACTCATCATTTTGCATTTCTGCGAGTTCTTCATGATACATTTCATGATGCATATTTGATATATCAGACATATTCACTAACATTGGCTGCATCATCCATGTTGAAAAATCAATTTGTTTTAAATCAGAAAATCTTTTTTTTTTTAAATCAGCCGATAGAATTTTCAGTTGATCGACAATAACAAGTAAAGCTATATCATTTACTTCACATTTTTGGAGCCAATGAAACTGTTCAAAGTTTTTGTTGTTAATATATTTCTGATATAACTCAATAAGGGTAATGAAACCAAACATCTTCGCTCTTGCATCAACAAGAGTTTTATTTGCTCCTTGAAGTTGCTTATTTAATATGTTTAGTTTTTCAGATATATCAGCTAAATAAGTCACAGATGCTTTACCATTCACTGTCAACTGATACTTCATTTCAGGTTTGTTGCTTAAAAAATCACTAAGAGTATCAAAAAGATCCATAAATCTTTTCAAGCTATTCCCTTTAAAGAGCCATCTTACTTCAGAGTGAATTAAAAGTCTCACATGGTCTGCATTTTGTTCTTCATAAAATAGCTTGAAAAGACGTTCACATTTGGCATTAGCTTTAATAGCATTGATACACTTTATTACTGAATGTAGTACTTAAATTAGAACAGGCGAGATGTTTTTAGGTACCCAGTTTTCCCAATGAATAACACAATGCACCAGAATCATTTCTGGATTCGCATCTTTCATCAATTTTAAGTAGGCATTTTTCTTGCCCATCATATCAGGAGTACCATGTGCAGCACTAGATGTTATATTTTTTTGGTATGTTATTAACATCTAAGTAGTTTTTTTAGCTTATTATATAATATCTTTGGATATAGTGCTGCTTTCTAATCTTTTACAAAACACCATTTCTTCAGCAAAATTCCCTAATCAATATATCTTACTTAAGTTATCAATAATGCCACACTGTCTATCAAAGTTGATTCATCCATTTGCAATAAGAATTTTCTTGTTTTTAGCTTTTAACAAGTAGTTTTTCAATATCCTCGCTCATTTCGTGTATTCTTCTGCTAACAGTATTGTTACTGAGTGGCATAGCTTTTACATCTTTGTCATCATTTTCAAGAACCGTTTTAAAAAAGCTGATATAGGCGGTTTATGCAATTCTCTCCTATAATATGGTTTCTTCCAGATTTAGCGATGAATAAAGAAATTTGATAACTAGCCTCAAGAATACGATTATGAGTTGAAGTGTGAGCAGTAAATAGAGACTTTACAGTTGTTCTCTTTTCAAAATATTTCTTTAAAGTTTGAAAGTAATAATTGCTATGAGTAATGAAAGTAATAATTGCTACCGAAACAAATGAGTAATTTAAACTGTATGTTAGAGCCTTTTTTGAAGAGCTCTGAAAAAGATCTACAAACTCATTTTGCAGTCATATTGCCCTAAAGACGATGCTAATAATTATTCATTTCTTAAAGTTGAAAGTTAAATTAGGAATAAAAGTTATTTGAGAAAAAATAAGCAACTCAAACTAACAAACTTCTTCCCATCTTTTAAAGCTAACAACATTTCATGGTATAAATTTGAATACAAACATTAACAAAAAGCATAATTGCGTAACTATTTAAAATGGCCATATCATTCATAATTGGTAAATTTGTTTTCAAGCATAATTAGTTATATGAGTAGGAATCATTTTTATTAACGCTAAATTTTAATCATCGGTCAGATTTTCATGAAGCCAATACAAGTTGTCTTTCCGTACCGAGAAAATTACACAAAAATTAAAATCGTTTGCGAAAAATCATGTACCTTCGATAACATTTTAAAGTCAATGAAGATAACCCATAAGAACGACCAACCTCTATTGACTGTCGTTTTATTGTGGAACAGAGAAGATACTAACCTTGGAGAGGAATGAAATCGAATGTTATTGTAATACTGTTTGAGAAGTTTGAAATATCAAATTCTTTAGATTGGGGTGATATGCAGATAAAGGATGAAGAAGGATTCATAGAAAAATGGAATCCATATGACGACACTTTTAACGTTATTGAATCCAACATCGATGATATTCTAGAATATTTAAATATTTGTAGTTTTCTTTTATGGTTTAAAAGATATCATTACGTCTCATACTTTGAAATACTCTTGAATAAATTATCTTTATTTTTCTTGGTAATTTTTTTCTTTAAAAAGACACTTTCGCGTGTAAACAAATATGGTAATAGAAAATTTAAGGATAATTGCATACAGCATATTTGAAAATAGTTTTTTAAAGTCAAAGTTGTGGAAAGTGATACAAAGTTATCCATATCATTGTTTGTAATGTATTAATATTTAAGATAAAGTAGTGTCCGACTTTATTATCGGAATATAAATCGACCCTTCGATTTTCTTGCAATTTTAAGATTTTAAATGTTTGTTTATAAATCGTTGTTAGAGGGTAAGTTTTTTTTAAATAAATATTCTGAAATTTAAAAGTATACTATTCTCTTATTTATTACTAAGTTAATCGAGAAAAATGATTTGCGATCGTTCAGTGGTCAAACTGAGATAAAACTGACCTTCCCCCTAGGTGGGGTACCCCTACATAATCAATCTGAAACAATGTTATAATATTAACAATGATAGTTTTTTTTTATAAAACTCCCTAACAATGCATTAAGTGCAGAAAGATTATTTTTAATTGTTAAGACAGTGTTTAAAAGTGACATACTGCCAAATATCTGTAGTTAGCTTTAATCAAAATTTTGTTATTGGCTCTAATGTTGGTTTGGCATTGATTAAGTTGAGTCTGGTGGCTCCAGATTTTTTATAATAACTTTATAACTTTCTATATGTTAAGCTTATTTTTATAATGTAAAGATTTTTTTATTCCTGTGCTCATATTAGTTTTAAAAAAAGTAGTTCTACCTAATAGAATTTTATAAGATTAAATCTATTTCAGGGTATTTGATATTTTGAAAGTAATAATATTTTAGGACAATAATTTTTTTCTGAATTTCTTTTAAAAATATTTTACCCTTCATGTTTTAATTCCATTTACACATTTATAATTATGTTTAATACTTAAAGTNTAAAGTAAATTGCCTTTCTATTCTCTTAACACGCATGGATATCTTTTTATACAATTGATGTAAATTTAAGGATAAAATATTTCAATTGAATGCTTTGTTTAATGTAGGGAAACTTTGCATGGACAGTTTGATT
>NW_027261831.1:0-14212 GCF_043381705.1 Parasteatoda tepidariorum | reverse complement strand
ATTTAGTGAACAATTCTGTATAATATTAATAAAAATCAAAAGTAGTGATACGAATGACTAGCTCACAAAACATTCTAAAATGTGCATGAATTTTAACTAGAGCAATCTATTTGAAATATATATGTTAAGAGCTTTCAGTAAGAAGAAAATATTGATTAAAAAAATTAAACAAACTTGAACAATGAATGTTTTTCCACCCCATCCAGGTGTTGTTCCAATCATACTCATATAGCTTGCCTCATTCACAAAATTGTGCAGTCCGTGATACACACCCTGAAAAAAAAAATCCATTTATTACTTTTAAATTATTTGTAAAAATCAAACAAAAAAACTTGGACAAATGTGATAAAAGATAATTTAATGAAAACATAATTGTTCTTTTGTTTACATGTAAAAATATATATATACAGTAGGGAACCGATTATCCGGAACGATCGGGACCATCGCTATTCCGGATAACTGATTTTTCCGGTTTTCTGAATCGCTACAAAAAACAGTTTTTTTTATTGTTAAACCCAACTAAAAAAAATAAAAAATTTTGGAAATAATCTTAAAAAGAAGAAAAAACGATGAAGTAATACACTAATGATTATTTCCAAAACGATGGTAAGGTAAACATCTTTCAAAAAAGAAAGAAAAATCCTAAAATCTTATGAGGAAAAAAAATATTTTTTAAAAAAAATGGCGAGAAAATTTATTGAATTTCGTTTTCTGATTTCTGGATTCTGTACTGTATTTAATTTCTGTAAGACACAGCCAAAAGAGCATGGCACCACCCTTTTCAACTTAAAAGCCATAAACCCTGAGGCAGAACTTTTTTGTGCTATCTGCTACAAAACTCTGTAGCACTAATATCTTTCAGCAAAATACTTTTAATAATAACAATCAGATATATGTTAATAATTTAAAATAACAAAAGCACTGTGTTTACATAAAAAAAAAAACTATATAATTCTTCTTAAATTGAACATGCAATAATTTTTATTCTAATATTATGGGTGATATTCTCATATTTTGTTGGGAGGGGGTAGGTAATGCACAAATTATTTAATTCTTCGCATTTCGTAAATATTCTTCATAATAACAAAATAAAAATCATGAAATCCAAAGTAAAAATTGCCTGAAAAAAGATCGACGAGGAAATCACACGAATCGGACTTCTCAAATGCCTGTTTTGTTTTAAGATTAGGTTCTTGTAATAAATAACATCTCATAAAAAATATCGGATTTGAAAACTATGGAGAAATCAATAGTAATAGCTGCCAAAAATTCCATATAATTATTGCCTCAAAAAGTAAACACTCAAATGTACAATTTTTCATATTGTTCGAAATATATCAGGATATTTAAAACCCACCTGAAAAACAATATTAATAACTGGTGATTCAAATATTGTGTAAATTTCCGTAGAAAAGAAAAGTAAATTTTTTTTTTATTTTTCAGAAGAAAAATCTTTCTGCAAGAACTCTTCAACATTCGCTGCAAAGGGTGTGCCAATGGAGAAAAAAAATAAAAGAACAATCAAGCTTTGCGTAGACTACAACAAAATTCATAATTTATAGAAATAAAACGAATAAATTTTTATTATTGGTACCAATTAAGTGATTTCAAAGAAAGTTATAAATATCTGTTACAATCCAAATAAGAGTAGTTAGTTTTTTTTTTTAACACACATTATTTAAAAAGCGGATTAAATACGAAAAAAAATTATAACATTTAATTGAAAATGCTAAAAAGTTTTCCCACTCCTTATAGGAAATTATGTATTAAAAAATAAAAATAAATATGAATCTTTTCTAAGCCCGGATCCTGCTAAATTTAGAATCTGGAATGAAAATTCAGAAATTGAACAACCATATAGTCGAAAAGTAAAATGATACGCTCGTTATCGTTGGGAATCATCAGGGAAAACGAGATTCCAAAAATTTTTTTAAAGGAATTTTCAAGGAAAAATGCAATTTTATCCCAAAATCGGGAATTGCCAGAGAATTTAAAACTATCAAATTAGGGGATTTATTTCTTCCGTTTTCAATATTTTTTATTTATTTTTTTTTTAATTTCCAATGGCAGGGCATAAACAAGAAATAACACAGAAAACAAATGCAAAGACAAAACAGGTGAATAAATAAACTAAACAGAATGACCGAAGTCATTGCTCTAAAAGTTCCCTGGCTTGCCAATAAAGCGACGATTCAGAGCCGGAATGCAATGCAGCACATTGGCAGAGGTGGGTCCTATTCATGGGCTCTGCTAAGTTGCAGAGAGGACAGTCAGGTGAATTAAGAATACCGATGCGGTGCAAGTGTTCCGCCAGACAGTCGTGGCCCATTAGGAGTCGAAACTGTTCCACAACTTCACGGCGTGGACCATTAGGGATATTTTGGAGGTCATCTTTCCACCGGTTGGCTTTCATTCCTTCTTGTAATTTGGAAGCAAGAGTTCTTTTAAAAACTTGTTTTAGATGTAGCTTTATACTTTATCCGTTTTCAATACTGTAATTTGCACTTGAGTCATAGGGCAATCATTGGGTGTACCTTCAAGATTCTTCTATTACTCATAATCATTTTTGGAGTTTTGTCAATTGGATGCCAGAGTAAAGGAACTTGAAACTTCTTTGAGATTATTAACATGTTAGGTTTTCTTTAAAATCTATTTTAGTTTCTCAAATTTTGTTATTATTGATTTATTATGACACAATATAGTTTTATAATTTCGGTTAATACATTACGTACAAAATCTTTTTATTCTCTGCTATATTTATCAGACAACTATTAACGAATAAATATTTTTCAATTGAATAAATTCTGATTCCTTATATAAGTGCTGTCATATTTACAAATTTTGCTTAATGTGGAATCACATCTGCTTTCGTTAAAAATCGTAAGTAAAATTTTTTTTTTAAAAACAGAATAATATAAGCATACAACTATTTATTGCTAAAAGCAGACTATAATTTATGAAGCAGATTGAAGCTTTCTGTTTTTAAAAATGATATATTTCTGATTAGGCTTCAGTTTGAGGGGGTTTTTTCTCCCACTGTTCACAATTATTTTTATACAGGAATTTTCAGATAGTTTTTTTTATTTTTTACATTATATAATTGATCTTACATCCTGATTTATTTCAGGTTTTAATATTTATATCAGCTCCTTTTTTAACTATTGTTTCAGTTTGTTAATTTTCAAGTGTTGTTTCAATTTAATTTGATTTAACTAGGCAGTTAACTTAAGGAGTTAGATAAAAAAAAAAGTTTGGAAACAATTTTCGAAATTGAAAATAAATAACTATTTGTCACATTTTATAAAATAGTTACCAATCTTATTTGTTTGAAAAATTGTAATTCTGTATAACATTCAAAATTTGCAATACACTTAACAAAAACAAAGTTAGAAATTGATTAAAAGCAAACACATATACACCAAATTTAACCAAACACCAAATTTAATGTAACAGGAAAGTAAAGATCGTTTTAAATTTATCCTTGTTAATGATAACATTTGGAAATGTGACATCACGTCTAGGGCCTCTTATTGCTTAGAAAGCAACGGAGAATCTCTTGCAGAAATCTCTCATTATGTTTCTCTAAAATAAGTCAGCTGATACACACTAAAAAGTTTAGTTAAGATGCAGTTACTTACTCTCTCCCCAAACAATTATATTTATTTCTTCAGCTTATTGACTTAATTTTTAAAAAAAATTTTTCTTTGCAATCACTTGATTCTGTTCGGAAAAAATTGCTCTCTACATTTTATTTCTATAAAAGTATTAAATTTCAATATGAACATTTTGTCAGCCATATAATTTTCTTTTATCAACCAAGTTATTTTTAATATTATTTCTGAATCATGCTTACCAATATCTGCAATCTGTTAGACATAACCCATTGATATAGTAACAGATTGATAAGAAAACATTTTTAAAAAAAGGGTCACTTTAAGAATAGATTGAATGTAGGTTTTATGGCACAAGGTCCAAGTGAGGTCATGCTGCACCAAACATGTTTTTATAAGAGAAAAAGCAAAGTGCATACTACAATTATTTTTATAAAATACATTAAACATTGATAAAATGGCACAGAAACAATCTAAGGTGACAATGAAATAAAATCAGTTAAAATAGTCAACTAAAACAAAGGCAAGAACATACTCTTAAATGTGAATAAAATCAGGGATAGGTTAAAATTTATATATAATTTAAGCTAACAATAGCACGTAAAAATGCAAAAATGTTAGGATGATGGGTATCACCTAACAAATTATTAAAATGTGATGAATCAAAAGTAAGACATCACAAGTGTTGCATTGAAGAGGTTCTCCAAATAACAAATGTAGAAGAGTCAGTCTGGTATGTCCGATTCAGAGCCGGGTAAGTTTAGCATCTGCACTGCGAAGTAAGACAGTATGCAATTCACTATCGACTTGATTATCCCACTGCTGCCGCCTCAAAGATTTTATAAACTGCATAATATGTACTTTTATATCTAAGAGAGGTATAAACAAATTTAAGGGAGTAGTAGCAGATAGAATGGCTGTATCAGCTAAATTCCAACGTGCCTTGGAACTCAACAAAGCAAAATATATTTTAAAAATAGAATCTTACTCTTCCAGTTGCAGAAATTCTTCCATGTATACCGCCTTGATTGATTGGTTTACCAGTTATACAAGCGTGGGAATTCATATCTGTATGACCTAATAAGAGGATAAAAATATACATTAAATAGAATACTTATTGTTATAAATAAAGCTTTATCAATTTTGACAAAAAAAAAAAACTTACACTTTTTTTATAAATTCCGCTAGAAAAAAATTCCAAGAAAAATATGTGTAAGTGTATTTTTTTCTTTAATTTTTTTTCAAATTTTCTATAAACCAAATCAAACTTAGTAATGATCAATTGTCTGGTGTATCACAAAATAACCAACCATTTAATGGAATGTGGCATAAAACGAGTCAGAATGTGGAATAAAAGATTCTAAACAATGATTTATTGAAAGCATAAACTATAATTTAAAGACTTGTTTGAAAAGAGGCACAATTAACTGTGATCATATGATGTATATATAATTTAAACAGTTGAATTTAATTTCTTTTAAATCTATTTTTAACCAAGTAATTTTCAATAATGCTTGAAGTTCTTGAAAAAAAGTCCTGCTCAAATACACTGCTCACTAACATAAATTTATGATAAAGATCATAATTCATAGAGATCAGATTTATGTGAAGATCATAATTTAACATAAAATTATCAAAAATTAACATGGTAAAGAAAAAATATCTCCTTTCGAAAAAGGGAAAATTAAGCACTTTTTAAAAACATCCATTGAAAAAGAACATTTAAAGGCTTTGAAAAAACGAAAATAAGCACCTTTAAAAAACGCTACATACCCTGATTAACATGTTCTTGATCTAAGGAGTTTGAATTACAAGTTGTTCATAGTCTTAAGAATGTTTCATTTCAATTTAATGTAAATAAAACAAAAATAATTAATTATACAAAAAAAAACACAAAAACGTTAAAACAGTTTAAAGGCTTACTTCAAATCTTATATAAGGCATATACATACTACCTTTTAAGTAAGCAAATGAATATAAATTATTACCTATAGTCTGGGCATAAGTGTCGGCAATCCAACTCATTTCTCTCTCTCCGGTACCCATGTCAGGGGCAGGAACATCTAAACCTGGTCCTATAGAAGAAAAGAAAATTACATATTAGTGGTCATTGATATTTTATTTATTTTTAATCATAAATAGTGCACTTCAGGGTTAAAGAGAAGATTGAGAAGGGCTGGTTCATTCCTTACTAAAAGATGAAGTTACAATGCCCCACCTCACGAGGTCACGCCTCACACATATCTCTAAAATCGCAACTAAAGGATATGAAAACTTTGCTGTTTATACTTTCTATAAGAAATTAGTTTTATGTTCGACACTTTTCTGATAATAGCTGTCAAACTTTACCCTACTAACAAATTATTTCAGTTTAAAAATATAGAATTCATACATTTTCCTGATATTTCTTATAATATTAAAAAATAACATTTTAAAGTTAGAAAAATTTCTCAATGGTTGTCGTCATCGTTTCATTATAGTTTTCTAACTTTCGATATAGTTTCACTATAGTTTTCTAACTAATAAAAGAAAGCAAATAAAGGCACTTTAACAGTTACATATTGTTCGATGATAATATAGTTTATCAATTAGGATGTCTATTTTTAATATATTTAAACATTAACTCCTTAGATCACTAGGAAATTAATATCTTAAATACTAATTACTAAAAGAAAATAATCTTTAAGCATATAATAATGGAAATATTACTCTTTCTAATAAATATTTAAAATTAAGGAGTTACAATTTAAACACATAAATATTTTGAATAATGACATTAAAAAATACATTCATTATGAAATTGGAAAAAAATCTTGAACTTCAAAAATAAAAGTTATTAATGTTAATAACTTTTATTTTATAAGTTCAAGATTTTATTTTCTGCCACCTCATACATTTTTACTTCTTCTTTTCTGTTTTAAGTTACGAGAGAAATTCAATGGCAAAATTCTAATAAAAGTTTGTAAACGTTAGCATAATGCTTTTTTATTCGCAGCAGGATAAATTCTTTTGGTACACTTCATAATTAATTTGATGATGATTTATTAAAAATTTAATATAATTTTTTTAACCAAAAATTATTTTTTAAAATAACTTAATTTATGTTACATATTTCATGAAATGACATAATTTAGTTAAACTTTTAGCTTTAAAATAAATTTGTTTGAAACTACTAAAAAATTTGTGTCCATTTAAAATTTTAAAAATATATTATTTGAAAACAAGTGATTCAAAAAATCTGAAACTTGGTATTTTGCTAGGTCTACCTATGAGCCAAAAATAAACTAACTACAAAGATAAACACATTTAATGTGGTATCATCACTTTTTAATGCTCAATTAGATGAGCCAATGCAATGAAAAGATTTAGAAAGCAAATCAAACACCTAAAAATCCTTTTTTTGCCAACTGAAGAGCGAAATTCCTTGTTATTTTCTCTAATTCGAATTCACTGTATTCCCTGGGGTTAATTTTCAATCCAGCTTTAGCTCCACCAAATGGCACGTCCACAACAGCGCATTTAAATGTCATCAAAGCAGACAGCGCCTTCACTTCATCCAAGCTGACGTCCAAACTGTAACGAATACCTGAAAATAAACATACTTTATCACCACACAGCAGAAAATAATAAAAACATTAAAAATAATATATATAATTACATAAAAATACATGACACACTAATAACTGAATTTAAATTTACTGTACAATATTTTTTTTTCTTTTCTAATTAACATTAGATAAGCAAATACACATTTTTCTTTAGCGGGTTTAGTATAAACAGGGCCAACTGTCCGGGGCAAATTTACTACCGTTTAGTGGCACCTTCACAAATTCAACTTAAGGAAAAAGGGTAGTTTCACAAAATACTTTTAAAAGAGCAAGGTCTAAGAATTTTTAAACAGAAATTTTCAAAAGATTTTATTTTTTCAGAATTATAATCAAAAGATGCCTTTCTCGTGCATCAGAGTGAAAAAATATGTTTGTGATTTTTCTATTATAACTTGTGAATAATGAAAAATAAAGAACAGTGAAATAAAAAATTTCAGTAGAAATTTTCGCTAATTTTTTTTATGCAGTTATTTGATTTCCACATAGTTTTTAAAATCCAATATTTTTTAAACAATATTATTTATTATAACAATTACATATATATTGTATTGCGAAATGAAAACACACATTTAGTAACCCTTTTTTGAGGAATCCAATTCATGTGATTTCTCCATAGATTTTATTTTTTTGGTAATTACTGCTATGGATTTCTCGATTTTTAATGTGATGAATATTTACAAAATGCAAAAAAGGAAATAATTAGTGTACCTTCTCCCTACAAAATGTGAGAGTATCGCACATAATATAGAATAAAAAAATATTACATATTTAATTTAAAATTTTTTTTTTTTTATGTTGACCTTCAGTGACTTTAGTTTAGTGGCATGTATATTTGTTATTGTTAAAATTATCTTGCAAAAAGATATTAGTATTAGAGAGGTATGTTGCCGAAAGTACGAAAAAATTCTGCCACAGGGGCTTTGAAGTAGAATTTTTGTAAGATACACAACTAGACTACAAAGAAACATTTAGAGTTCCAAGGAAAACACAGTTCTTGGGTGAGTTCTTTTGCAGAAAGTTCCATGGATGCTTCACAGTAAGCTAAAAAAATATGCAGAAACTTAAGATAGAACTTATGCAACTTAAAATTATTCCCTTTTTGCAACAGATGAAAGCATTTATAAGAAGAAATGGGTGACTGATTTGTATCGATTGAAAAATAACATACATAAGTAGGATTACCTCCTTTACAAGGTGTCCGATGATGACTGTGTTGAGCTCTCCATCCATTTATCATCACATATTTACCGCTGTCTCGCTTTAGTGGGAAGCACACCTCTAAAACAGAATGGCAAGGACCTAAAATTCCCAGATAGCCTCTCACTTTTTCTCTTTTTTCGTCGAGGGTCATTTTTCCTTTGAACTCTTCCACTAGTTTGTCTTCTACCACAGACCATCCTTTATGATAAAAATATTCAACCATGTGAAAAAATGACGGATTATCAGCATCCTCTACGTACTGCAGATTCTCCGGTATTACATGGGAACTGTAATCCCGGGACACGAAAACAGAACTAAGTGCTGCATTCGACCTTGTTCGAATCAGTTTATCTGCATTGTGCACATTTAATTTGGATATCTTCAATTTTTGTAGCTGAGAAAATGCTGTTCTGCAAAACATGATGAATTCGATTTTAAAAACTAGAAAAAGAGTTAAGAAAAAGCTTATCGAATAAGGACTGAGCTAACGCTGATTTCTTTAAAACACACCAATCATTCCATTATCAAACTTTTTTTTTTCTTTCTCGGCAGAATCCACAAATTGAAGATTCTCGGGCTCGCGGATAATTTTCTCACTGCTGCTGCCCTTTAAATCCTAATCACAACAATAAATGGGTCGGTTAACTGTGACGGTCTTTTGGAGCAAGATCTAAACGTATTATAGATCATGTTTTCTACACTAGAGAGCGCCGCAAGCTCTTTACTGTTCATGTTTCTGGGTTACTGAATCCCATGTATTTTGAGACCTTTTAACTCAACAGTTCACTGTGTACCCAGAAAATCTTGTATCGAAATTTTCTTTGCATTGTCACAAAATTTTAATCCATTCATCAAAAAAGGATAAAATATAATTTTTTAAGCTTTTTGAAAATATTGTCACTTTAAGACGAAAAAAAAGCGAATGGTAAACCTTGTTTCAGTATTTTTATCAGTATTTTTACATTGTCATGATAAGGTAAGGATGGTGTTTTGTTCTTTGTGTGCCAAGCTTCTGGGTTACTGATTGAAGAGTTTTTTTCCACTTCAATTTTACTACCACGTTTACCAAGAAGGACTTGATCCCAGCTCATCTCAGACAGTTGGCCTTAGAAATTATAAATAAGATCCCCGACAATGCCATAAATTTTTTTACGGACGGCAGTAGACTGGACTATTACGCAGGCAGCGGCATCTACACCGAGAAACCGGAGGGGGGAACTGTCTATCTGCCTCCGCAACCCTGACTTCTCATCGGTCTTCAAGAGTGAATTAATAGCAACTGAACAAGGCTTTAAAGCTGTTTTTAATGAAAATGACGTCGGGGACCTCTGGATCTTTTCGGACGCAGTGGGGGTGCCATCCCCTCTGCAGAGGATCGAAATTGTGATGGCATGTCTTCGGATCATCCTTAGGGATGCTCCCCAGACGGTCGCCAATAGCCCATTGTGCAGCTCTAGTCGTGTGACGTAAATGAACTACAACTACAACAACAACTGGATCCTTTCGGACAGTCGCAGCTTTCTCCAACACCTCCACAACTGGATTGCAATTGGAAATCAAACTAGCATTTCTATCCTTCTCAAACTCAAGCTCATTTCAAAATTCCACGATGTTTATTTTCAGTGGATCCCATCTCATGTTGACATATACGGCAATGGCGGATCGACTGGCCAAGGAGTGCTGTTACCACGCTAATCCTTCCTCTTTAACACTTACCTTTCTAGAACATCAATCCATAATTAGTTCTGAAATTTCGAAGGGGTGGAAGATTCCTCCCTGCCATCACTGGTATGCAGGCAAAGAGCCAGGTTACTTATTTGCCCTCAATTGTGACAGAGCTTCTAAAACCGCAATTTCCAGATTAGCAAGTCGTCATGCAAAAAGTCTCTCGTTTTTCGAAAGCATAAGAATTTTAGAGGTCTGCTCCAAATTTCAAACTGAGCAGGCTTTTCCCGAACACATCCTGAACTGTTTGGGACTTTCCAGGGAGGACATACTCTTATTCCTCCCTCTGGTTCTCGATTTTCTTAGGGTCAACGGTCTGATGGACCTTGCCTGACTTTGTCAGGCATTGGAGAATAAGCCGAAACAACAACATGAGTAATCTTTCTTGCTTAAGTGAACTTGTTACCTGATTTATTATTTGTGTTTTAAAAAGAATCGTCATATGAAGACCTGGGCTGCGCCTGTAGTAGGTTAGGGGGCAATTGACGCCTCCCTAATGCAGCGAACTTAAGAATCGTCGGGAAAATGCTACCTTCTTGAAAAGAAAGATAATTACATTCTTAAAAATCTCTAGTTTTTTATTTAATGAGAGTAAATTAAAAATATAAAGACGAGAATGTGTTCTTTTTTCTTACACTTACCGCCTACTTCCCGTTCAAGTCTTTTGTTTGTGTCCATATGGAAGGTTATTCAACAGCGCTGTAGATTAGGGGGGGGGGGACGAGAGGACTGTCCTAGCTCCTATTCAATCGTCCACACTTTATGAGACTTTCTATAATGCATGCACACTTTCTACACATTCAATAACAAAAAGTATTTAGTTATATGCTACACCGTTTAACATAAAGAAATCTATTTTTAAATTATTTGGAAGAAATGAAGAAGTAAATTTGTTTTGTTAATTTTCCTTTTTTTAATTTGCTCTTAAATATTGTATATAATGCTAAAATATTCAATTATAATTGTTCATATATGAGTTAAAATATTGAATTAGACTTGTAATATCTATACCAGAGGTGGGGAACTTTTTTACCATTAGAGGCCACATTTAAATTAGGCAGCAATAAGAGAGGCCGCATTAGCTGATTGACCTAAGAAAGTGACTTTTGTGAAATTATTATAGTTTTTCTATAGATTTAACAATTTATTGCATTATATAGAAAAAATAAAATATAATACTACAAAATTTTAAATATAATATACATATAAAATAATATAAAGATATTATAAAAAAATACAATTAAAAATATTTTTTATTCACTAAGTTAGTGACTTATTTGGCTTTGTTTTTTGTTTGATAGTAATTGTATATTTGGATCAAGTTTCGTAACACACAGCTTTAATTGATCCTCCAAATGTGCATCTGTAATTTGCGTTCTTAAATTTGTTTTTATTTTTGACATGAGAGAAAATGTTGTCTCGCAACAGTAGGTACTTCCGAAGCAGGAAAGTAAACGGCGAGCATGTTCTCGAAGGCATGGATATTCAACAGCATTTTTCCAGATTTCTATGGGATCCTTTTTAGCGCTAAAAAGGGATTTGATGATACTATCTTCCCCTAAATCAATTAACTCCATTTGTAGTTCTGCAGGAGCCTCAGATATATCTATTAAATGTGGTTCAAATGCAAGTTTCATAGCAGGAGTGTGCTCGTCAAAATCAGAAAATCTTTTAGTATACTCTTCTATTAAACAATCCAAGACACATACATATTCATCGAATATTTTATTTTCACAGTTCTGCTCATTTAACATTTTAGCTAGCTCCGGGAAGTGTAGTGCAGATATTTCCGATCGACAAAGCAATGTTTTGAAAAATGATAATTTTTTTCTAAAAGCTTGGATCTTTTGCCACATTTCATAAATATACCTCGTTTCACCTGGCAGGCAAATATTTAAATTGTTTTGTTTTGTCATCATATCAGACAAAAATGCAAGGTTTTTGAGAAATACTTCATCTGATAGATCACATTGTTTTCCTTGTTCTTGATAAAAGTTTAAAATTTGTCGTCGTAAAGACAAAACTTTTATCAAAACCTGACCTGTTGATAGCCAGCGAACCTTGCAGTAGTATGGTAGGTCAACACTATACGTTTCCTCATCTAAAGAGAGCATCTGCCGAAATTCACGATGACGCATTGCATTTACGCGAATATAGTTGACAATGGCAATGGTTCTATCCAGAGTGTCTTGCAAAATGGTAGATTTTGCTGATGCAAAATGCAGTGAAATGATATCAATTTTTTCAAGTTTAAGTTTTCCTTTTTTAACAAAGCAACGAATTCTTCTTTTTTGCCTCTCATGGAAGGTGCGCCATCGGTGCAGACACTGACTAAATTACTGACATTCAATTGTAATTTATTACATACTTCTTTGAAGTTTTCGAAAATATCGGCTCCGCGAGTTCTTCCAGTTAGTGTACCCAACGCAAGTAGTTCTTCGTAACATTGAAAATCTTTAGTTATAGCACGAATAAAATATAAAACTTGTGCCGAATCTGTTTTATCAGTGCTTTCATCTAAAGCAACTGAAAAATAAACATCTTCATTTTGTATAATTGTTTGAAGTTGCTCTGTTACATTTTGCGCTAATTCGTGCTGTCGATCTGTTACAGTTCTTCTTGAAAGAGCTAATTGTTTGTATTTGTTGACATTTCTTGGATCTAACATACTCACTGCTTCAACAATGCATTCTTTAATTATTTCAATGTCACTAAATGGTTTGCCTCTTTTTCCAAGTATATGTGCCATTTTATACGTAACAGCAACTGCAGAGGAATTTTGATTTACAAAGGCACTAAAAGATGCCTCCCAGAAAGCATGTAACCTTACGACAACCTTGAGTTTTAACTTTATTTTCATTGTCACTAAAAGGTTTGCGGTAAAAACCTTTTTTCAATGACGTAAAAATATTACTATTTCCAACCTTTCCTCCTTAAAGGAAAACTAAATGATTTTTAAATCTTTTTTAAAAATATTGTTATTTAGGTTAAATAAACAAGCAAATTGTAAACCTTATTTTTTGCATTTTTGTTTGCTGTCATGATTAGATTAGCAGAAATATTAAGCGAAAACCTATTTCAAAGGAAACGAAATAAAGCAAATATTAACCTTTTCAGCGAAAATATTAGTAAATAATAAGAAAATATTTTGCAAAGGGCCTCATTTAAAGGAAAGCAAATAAACGAGAATAAGACCATGATTTTGGATTCTTTTTTTAAAGTCTGCGAAAGTACAATACGAAAACTTTCTTTGAAAGGTTTCTCGACACAAGTATAAGTAATAGTTCTTTTTCAGAAACTTTTCATTCGAACAATCTCATTAAAATAATAAATAAAATTTGAATCTGGAGTTTAAAATTGACTCTTCAATATTTTTGTTACATATTTTCTTTTCTTCTCGAATATGGCTTTAGGGGTCCTATGCGTTGCGGTTCCTTTAAAATGTGTGGCCTTCCCTCGTTCATTTTACCTTATTGCAAACCTAATTTTGGTGTAGCAATAAAATATTCGCGCGAAGAGAATTTTATTTAAAATATTTATACGCAGAAAAAATTCGTCCAACAGTCTAGTGTGAGCAAGAGGGTCATCGATATTAAGACTCCACGATTTATGACTAACGAGGAGTGATGGTGAAAAGAAAATCAGCTTAGTGCACCTACCGCCTTTATTTCCCTGACAAGCTGGTACCCGCTCTACAGCTGGGAGGATTCAAAACCTAAACCCACAGTTTTTTTCATCATATCTTTGAAGTGAATTTAAGAACATTTTGTTCACAGAACTCGATGTATAGTGTACAAAATAAAAGACAGACCACCCTGAATAGATTTCGATCTAATGACTGAATTTTCACGTGATATAACTCAATCTTAAAATACCAAACAATCGTACCAAAGGGAATTTTTATACACTATTTAGGGGGCACATAAAGGGCCGAAATAGATTTTGTTAATTAACCGGAATGAAGTTCTTTAAGCTATATATTCGTGCAAACAACTTGTGAGTCGTGGTGTGGTTGTTAGCGCCATGGGTAAAGAAGTTAGTAGATTCGGTGGTCAGGGGTTCGGTCCT